>NC_077243.1:28637500-28937500 GCF_947179165.1 Solanum dulcamara
TAGGCAATCAGAGAAAGGTGGGATGCTGGCCAGTATTGAGATTAGACCCACTTTCATTTAAGAGTTCAAGGCTAAGCAATTTGAAGATGAGAGCTTGAATGATCTTAGGAGGAAGACAATATCGGCAAAGTACAGGGTGCAACTCTTGTGTTCCTGAGTGGATGACTGGATTCAGATGGTGTTGACAGAGTCTCATGGATCACGATATTCTATCCATTCGGATGTGACAGAATTTGAAGTGGCTCTATTGGTGGCCTGTCATGAAGAAATACATAGTCGGGTTTGTAGCTAAGTGTTAACACTGTCAGCAAGTGAAGTATGCGCATAAAAGGCATGTAGGTTTACTTCAGAGAATGCCTAATCTTGAATAAAAGTGGGAACGAATAGCTATTGATTTCATGGTGGGTCTTCCTAAGACCTTGGAAAAGTTTGACTCTATTTGAGTTATGGTTGATAGACTGACAAAGTCAGTCCACTGCATTTCGGTTAGAGTGGATTATAATGCTCAACAGTTGGCAAAGATCTATGTGAATGAGATAGTAAGGTTGTAGGGGTGCCCCTTTCTATCATCTCAGACCGTGGTATACAATTTATATCGATATTTTGGGGAAAATTGAATGAAGAATTGGACACTCAACTCATTTTCAGCACATCCTTTCATTTACAGACTGATGGGCAGTCAGAAAGACCAATTCAAGTGTTGGAAGACATGTTGAGAGCATGTACAATTGACTTTGGAGGATATTACCTTTGTGTGAGTTCTCCTATAATTATCACTCCAGCATTGACATGGAACCATTCAAAGCACTTTATGAGAGGGGATGTAGATCACCCATAAGATGGTTTGAGGCTGAATATGTGAAACCTTTGGGGGTTGATTTGATAAAGGATGCTCAAAATAAGGTAAGGAGTATCCAACCTAAGCTTCTAGAAGCTTAGAGTTGACAGAAAGAGTATGTAGATTGCAAGGTGAGAGATATGACATTCTAGGCAGGTGAACAGGTTCTTCTGAAGGTGTCACCTATAATGGGTGTGATGAGATTCGGCAAGAAGGGAAAGCTTAGTCCTCTCTATATTGACCCATTTGAGATTTTTGATTGTGTAGTGCCAGTGGCTTATAAGTTGTCTCTACCACCTAGTCTATCTGGAGTATATATAGTGTTCTATGTGTCCAAATAGAAGAAGTACCATGGGGATTGAGATTATATCATCAAGTGCAACGTAGTCTTAGATAAAAATCTTCAGTATGAGGAAAATTCGG
Source organism: Solanum dulcamara (assembly GCF_947179165.1). NCBI lineage: Eukaryota > Viridiplantae > Streptophyta > Magnoliopsida > Solanales > Solanaceae > Solanum > Solanum dulcamara. Next base: position 28,638,762 of record NC_077243.1, read on the forward strand.
TGGCAATTCTTGATCTTGATGTCCGTAAGTTGAGGCCTAAAGAGATTAAGTCGGTAAAGGTCCAATTGAAGCATTGTCAGATTGAGGAAGCTACTTGGAAAATCGAGAAAGATATGTGAGACAAATATCCAGTTGTTTGACGATTCATGTACTACTCTATTCTTCCTTTATCCCAACTTTCCTATTTTTGATCACCCGGGGACGATTGATGGGTAAATTGATATCTATTGTAATGAATTATTTCCATCGTTAGGAATAAGCCAACCGGGAAGGAATTTAGGCTAGAAACTTCTGAGTAGTAACTTGGAAATTTTAAGCCTATGCCAAACTAGCACAAAATCTGAGTCAGATGAGGTCTGAGGTAATTTAGTAATGAAATGGAATTTAATTATGAATTCGATCATTTGAGTTGATATCCAATATATTAAGGAGACTATATGGATTTACGAAATTGGATTCAGACGAGTAGAACTACCGTAATTAATCTTGACGTGAAGGGTTGATTTTAGAACGTCATAATTTGAGGGTGTGTTATGAAATAGGGATTTGATATGAGAATTATGAGTTTTTGTCTTTGTGCAACCCGCCACAGCGGGATTGTTCCTTCTATGGAGGGGCCTCCATGGCGGGATGAGTGTCGCCATGGCGGAGCTGTCGTGGGTTTAAGTAAGAAAAGTCCCAAAACGATTTGTATTTCTGCTACTTCATTTTTGAGAAATCAGAATCGACCTAGGGCTTGTTATTTTCATTTTCCACCTACTTCTTCATCAAAGGTAAGTTAATTATTCCTCTAACTTGTAATTTGATTTCTAGACCTTAGAATTTATGGAATTCTCTTAGGGGAAGGTTTTGGCCTGAAATTAATGGTGAAAAAAGCCCTAGTTGGGGGAGATGATCAAGAAAGCGGCCAAGGATTAGGATTTTGGTATAATCCATGTATAGTAGGCCATTTTTTCGTTGATTCTTTGTATTTCTTGTTTGTTTTTAGACCAAGAACGAGCCAAGACTTTGGAAAAAGGGAAAACCCCGATTCGTTAAAGTTCCTAAGGCCTGTTTCAAAGTAGGTTATAGTTTATTTTCCCATCTGTGTTATATGTGCCTGTTACTGCAGCAATACTATAGCATGCTTGTCTGTGAATACAAAAAGATGGAATGAACCTAATGAAATGACTATTTTGATCAATTGCATGCAATGAACTTGATACTTGATTGTGCAAGTGTGTGAATTATTCATTGTTGATTGTGATTGTGATTGTGATCGTGGCGGTTGGATCGGGTACCACGACTGTATATATGGAATCGGGTGTCACGCCGACACATATTGGATCGTGTACCATGTTGTACATACTAACTATTAGATCAGGTACCACGCTGGTACATACTAACAGTTTGGGTATGAGTTCCATGAGAGGACTATTGCTGACTGATGTATTTGAGATTGAAACTGTGAAACTGCATATTGCTTATGAAAGATAATTGGTAATGTTTTTCTGCATATGCTTGTCTTTACTATGTTGTGGTTACTTGTGTATATTGCACTTATTGGACTGGTCGCGTGATCCTACCAGTGCACTATTGTTGTGTATACTGATACTGCACTTGCTCTTTTTTTATTGAGTACAGGGCATCTTCAGACAACTGCTTACAGACCTCAGCTAGGAGATCATTGACAGTCGAATTCAAAGGTGAGCCAGTTCTTCAGATTGCCGTGAATTCATCTAGGATCGTAGTCCAATTCCTTTGGACTTAGACCTTTTCATACTCCATTTTATATTATTGTTTCCAGGGTTGCATCCCCTTATTCTAGACCTTAAATAGAGTTTTTGTACAATGACTTTCAGGTTGTAAGGGTTGACTTCTGCACGCTTATGTTGTGATTATCTATTTAATTTTCTGAGTTTATGGGAACTCAATTAAATCTATTATAAAATTTATTTCCACATCTTTAGATGCATGTCTTTTATTAGTATTGCATAATTGAGTTATTGCATGATTGAGTTGTAGTAATGGTTCTCCCACCAAAGGATTAGTGAGGGTGCCACTAATAGCCCCGATTGGGTCGTGACAAAACCACTAGTCCATTTTTTTTTCAATTTGGCTTGATTTGTTGTTTGATTCGATTTTCAACTCGATTTTGTACACCCTAACTTGCATGCCGTCATTCTAAAATATATCTTCTTGTTTTGTTTAAAGCTTTAAAATCATGATGATTCCATATGATTTTTGAGTAATCAAACACAATAACTAAGTTAAATACAACGTTGAGTTACACATATCTATCATGACTTGCATACCATAATTCATTTTTGATTCCTCTTTATACCATCAATGCCACTCAACTTAAGGGTATTTTAGTTCAGAATTTATTCATAAAACTTAAAAATGTCATTTTCCGCACAAATTGATCAGCCGGTGTTGGATCGAGTAAACACTCAACCGCTTGAGCAAAGCTAGAACAAGCCCAAGAAACCAGTTTATATAACATAAAATTAAGCAAAGTGCTAGATGTCTTAAAAGTAATATTTGCAAAATTATCAGTCAGAAACAGCAAAATGCTCTGTGCAAAGATAACAAATTGAATGTGGTCAATCATCCTACAAAAGAAACTACATTTCTAATAGTGAATTTACAAAGTACAGAGACAAATGTAACAACAATGTAATGCCCCTACTTGTCAGGTATTCCGAAGTGTACAGCATACCCGGGGGAGACTAATGCACCAGAAAGGAAAAAAGAAACATACACCCCCGGCCACAGTCAGAAGCAACAGCTGCAAGTCGCAATATTAAGACTACATTGGGGCTGCCGTTGCTTTTGCATTGGAACGTAGCTCCTTTTTATTTACTTCCCTTGAATGCTGAAAGAGAAAAGAACGATCTTGATGCTGAAACACAAAACACCAAAACATTAAGTAGATGAAGGACACATACATCACTAAAAGTTTGATCTTCAAAAACACAGGAATTTAGACAGAACTTATAACATAAAAGGAAGAAAAAAAAGGAAGAAAACCTTTTGTTGTACTTGCTGGAGCTGAAAGCCGGCTTGCTTGCAATTTCTGAGCAGCAATTTTGCCTATACTTGTTTGAGCTGCAAGTATGAATGTCCAGTCTATGTAAGGTTTATCGATAATAGAATTATGAAACAGATCTCAAATGTAAGCAATAAACTTAAGGACAAATAAAACAGTCTACTAGAATAGAAAAATAAAATGATGGCTGTGAAGTACAAAGAAATACCAGATAGCTCATAGTCTTCAGAAGACAATTTTGCTTGTCCAGAATGCTTAGCATGAAGTGTAGCCTTTTTCAGTAGATTGTCAGAACTACTTTTGGTGAGAAGTTTAGAATCCTCTGGATCCTCCTCACCTTCTGAGAAGACAGATGGGCTTGAAACACCAGTTGAATTTGAATCAGTCTTACTCTTACGAGCAAACTTTAGAAGTCGCTTCAAACCTTTCGGCACATCCTTCTGATATACCATGGTAGGAGGATTCTCAGCATTACCCCAGTCAATAACATCTTCACTGCTTTCTTCAAGCAACATTTGAGACAGAGAATGACGAACTCGTGGACTTGAGATTCTTACAGTTGCAACATCAGCCAGAGATTCATTAGGACCAAAACCATCATTACATGGAAGGGCTTGATCCTCCTGCTCCTCTGTTACCACCCAGGCACTAGGGGAAATGTTAGATTCCTCTTCAACCTCACGTTTCAGTGCAGATTCTTCCATCCTTCCAAAAATATCTTCATTATCTGGCATAACCTTATTGCAGCTCTCCCTATCTTCATATTTTTGAGGGCTGTTTAACTTAATTACGGAGTCTTCATCTTCATGAATCTTTAACTCCTCAAGACCCCTGTCCTGCAGTTGATTAAGAGGACTAGAAGCAACAGAGGCTATTTCATTCTCCTCAACTTGAACGAAGTCCGTAGATTCCCTCAAAGATTTTTCAGGCTGAGATGAAACTTTGGCCTTTATGACTGGACTATGACCAGATCCAGTACCTGACCCCTTACGAAGAAAAGGCTTTGCCTCCTTTGATTCCAGAGGCACCACACTACTTTTCTTGGTTACCCTGCTGAGTCTAGGTTTAGCAGAGGATGCAGAATCTCCAGGGGTAGGCTCAACTCTGGCTTTTGTAGGTTTGCTAGCTTTTGTCAGAGTCTGCTGCTTCTTGTCATTCCCATTTGTAACATTCTTTCTGATATTACTCTGGGGTGTCTTCACAGATTTTGCTTGGGGTTGTATCTTCTCAACCTTTTGGCTTGTCTGAGGAACTGCTGTTGTTGGCTGTGATCTTCTACGGGTAGGTGTAGTAGTACCTGCAGAATTTGTTATAGAAGGAGTTTTAGCAGTTGTTGTCCCTGCAACTCTTGGTGACGGCAAAGACGGCCATGACTTCCGTGTCGCTGGCAGTTGCGATGCTTTTGATGAAACTTTCTTTGCAACAGCAGGTTTGGGAGTTCCATCATTGGTATTTGTAGATTCAGGGGATTTCTTGACTGTTCTCTGTGTTCTCTTAATATTGGTTTTTTTACCAACATTATTCGCATTTCCTGTGACAATTTCAGTTTTTCTTTCATCAAGAATTTGTTGCATTGCTTTAAATTGTTTATCCTTCTCTGCTCTATTCCTAGCAGCTTCACCACGAAGTTTCTCATCCCTCTTTTCTTTGTAATGATCATAGAAACCACCTCGACGCTCAGCGAGACGGCTTTGGTTTTTGCCATCACTTGCTGCCAAGTTCCGATATTTGCTAGGCTTGGTTTCCATCATTTTTGTGAGCAATTGGTTTAGCTCTGCTTCCTTTTGTCGAGTCCATTCAACTGAGGCATTTAACTTTTCATCCATTTCTTCACCTTGGTCAGGGAGAGATTCCTCTGCTGTAACATTAGGACTATATGTTCTTTCTTCAGGTAGGTTTTGTTCGAAATCAGCAGCAGCAGCCTCGGTGTCATGGCTTATGGGAGGAGGATATGAATCGGGTTTCTTTTCTAAAATACTCTCAGTTTCTTTATCTTCCAATTTATTGATAGCCTCAGAAACTGGATCATCAGAAGCAACTTCAATAGAGCCTTTAGAGCTTTCACACACCCCTGAACTCCATCTTCTCAAAACTGCTTTATTAGCAACAACTGACGCGCTTAATAGTGACTTTGTCCTTTGATAATCAACAGCTTGCCCTTTCTGTTTGCTTTCAAAAAGACTGATTGCGTCTTGCACACTCATTCTACAGGCATCCTTCTCAACCCTTTTTGAGGTTTGCTCAGAATCTTCCTCATCAGTATGGCTGGCAGCTGCATCTTTATGCGAGATTGACCTTTCTCTTGCAGGAAAGTAATTTAGACTCTTGATCGTTATAGCAGTGGATCTTCGCGACCCAGAGCGCCCAATTTGGACTCTTCGCATGGGAGATGCAGACCTTCTCGGAGATGCAGATCTTATGAGAGTCCGACTTCTTTCCGCTGATGGTTGTTCCTCCTCACTTGTACAAGAAGTTTCTTCGCTTCCTGATGAGTTTTGCCTCTCCATCTGTGCAGCTTTTGCAGGGGAAGCAGTATATGTCACTGGTGTATCTAACTTTGCTGGTCCAGATGTTTGAGAATTGCCCTCTTCTGAACCAACTTTGTCATTTCTGACATCAACTTTTGAAAGAGAGTACTCTTTACCCCGAAAACCACTAGCCCTGGTCTCCTCGCTCAGTGCAATAAACTTCTGCAGACAGTTCCTGAAACAGACAAAACAAATGCAGTCATTAGCCTGTCGCACCTATCTTCCAGAATAATTTGGTTCAACAAGCTGAAAAGTGAAAGAAGAGTATCATTAACTAAACCACAAATTTTAAGAAAAATGAATCTGAAGCTGAAGTTTTAGCTTCCAACTCACTCGAAGAAAGTAACCCAGCCCCTAAATTAAACAAAAGAACAATTTTTTTACCAGAATTTGTTTGCCCATATTATTAGGGCTATTTCATTTAAATTGGAAAACAGTATCAACTAATCGAAATGAGTGATCACTACATCACTAACAGAAAACAACTCAATTGGAGTAAGATGGCTCTTGAATTGGAGAACAATTTTATTTTGGGAAAAAACTGGCATTTGTTTTGATTTCTGGAGAGCAATGTGCAAGTGGAAATCTAAAGGGATATTACAGCATAGAAACTGCTAAAAATGATTAAAAGGCATTAGATCCTCCAGACCACTAGTTCTCCCATGACTTACCTCAATTCAACAGCTCCAAAATAGTAAGAAAACTTTTCTATGTTAATAATATCCTCAAAAGAGCATGCAGTGCCAGCAGCTTGGCATAAAGCAGCAGCCAATTCCCCTTTTAAAGCAGTCAACCTCAAATCCATTGCCCTCAGCAATTCATTCCTGTTCACCATTAGATTATTTGGATGATTTGGAGATGGTACATTAATTTCTGAAATTTAGAATTGTAAGAGGCATAGGGACATACTTTGAAGCATCTGATGAAGGGTTATTATCTTCCTGGAGTGGTATCATATATCATGTTATCTTTCAATGTGTATATGCAATAACTTCTGAAAAAGACAATGAATAAAAAAAATAATCCAGGAACAGAGATGGATAAATTTACTTGCTGCGATGACGACACTGCACCACTTGAGTAATCGCATTCTGCTAGAAGAAAGAAAAACAATATTAGTTGTTATTTTTTCCCCTTTTCTTCTGATTGAAACTCCACAAGAGAGAGACAGTTGCACCAGCAACCACAATTCCGTTAAACAGACTAATCTAGGCTATATTGTCCAGCAGGAACAGTAAGACTAACCTGCTTCCCTGCTCCCAATATAATCCTGAGGACCCTAAAGGAATAATAAGCCCATTATTATACTACTTGTTACAGGTTCTACAGATTAATTGAAGGGTCAGATCAATTATACAGAAAGATAAAAAGCACCTTTGAATATAAGGAAACATGAAACTTCCGAGCTTCTTCAAGCTGAGATATTTCATTTACCATGGCCTTGGTCATATCAATTATAGGTGATGAGCTGATAATACGAAGAAACCTGGAAATACAGGGATTGCAGTACGGGGATACAGAAGTTCAGAAAAATTCTTAAAAGACAGTTTGAAGTAAATGATGACTGATAAAAAAAAAAGTAAGTGATGACTGAGTGCACCTGATCAATGTGGATTTTGTAAACCATTTAGCATCGCTAAGATTCCCTAGAGGTCTAAATTTGAAATTGGCATCTGATCCCTTTGAGTGCAAAGAATTGATTTTGGGAGAATGAAGTATCAACTGCTCCAGAAGTCCAGAGGCCGCTGTTACTAACTTGTTGCCGTAGCAGATATGTGACTCGTACCTGCATCCAAAATATATTTAAAATAGGAACAAGTATTATCAGGAGAACCTAGATCCACAGTAGAATTAGAGCATATTTGGATTGAGGTATTTTAAGTGTTTTTAAGCCAAAATAGTTGTTAAGTACTTTTGTACTGTTTGGATAAAATAATAAAGTATTTTTAAGCACTTGGTGTTAAGCCAAAAACCATAAGTTACGATTTCTAACTTATAATCTAAGAGCCAATCCAAACAGGCTCTTACGATTTCTAACTTATAAGCTAAAAGTCAATCCAAACAGACTTGTTTTGATTGGCTTTATTAAGGTGACTTATATGTTAAAGGCTAAAAGCCATAATTTGGGAACACCCAACTTTTGGGTACTTTTTCCAAAACCAAAAAAATAGCTTAAAAGCCACTAAAAATAAGTCAATCCAAAACAACCACTTAGTAGTGTCATTTAAAAGATATTGACATTTGGCCTCTTGTCATTATAACCAAGTATTATGTATATGTTGGTAGTGGCATTTGGTGTTTGCTATAGAAAGACAAGTGTTGGAACACTTGTCATGTGCTAAACCTTTTCTTTCTACTCTAAATAACCCCTCAAATGGATCAGTAAAACACACCCAATACAAGCTACAATCTCATCTTTCTTCTCCGCCTCTTCCTTTTATATTATTTAATTATCCCTTGTTATTCTTTTATTTTCCCTTTTAAAATTTCTTGGTATTAATTAAACTTTGTTGATGAGTACTCTGTAACTAAATCATACCAATAAGTTTTAGAAGGGAAAATATAGGAACAACAAGAAATTAAATAAAATAAAAGGAAGGCAAAATGAAGGAGGAGAACGTGAGAAGAGAGAAGAAAAATGAGATTGTATCTTGTATTGGGTGTGTTTTGTTGATAGATTATTTATAAAATAAAGAAAAGGTTTAGCACATGACAAGTGTCCCTACACTTATCTTTCAACTGCAAACATCAAATGCCACTACTAGAATCTACACAACACTTGATTGTAATGACAAGAGTCAAGTGTCAAAATCTTTCAAATAACACACATATTCCCCCACTATTTCAAAGATTTTATACGAAGAGTAGTACTTGTTGGATTTAACATGACCAAAATGCAATACGTTTGGTGTCTTTTGGACTATGAACCAAACATAGATCGGAAAAATTTAACTTCCAAAATTACTGGTGAAATATAAAATTTCTATGAACCAATAATTCTTAATGTAAGTCAGAGACTTTATCAATCACATTTCGATCTCTATAATTTGTTGTTCAACGCAGTTTTGCACCAATAGGCCATGCACATGGCTGGTTATTAATGAGCGTTCTAGAGACTAGGCCAAAATCTTATAGGAGCAGTGACACTCCACTTCTCATATAGGTGAATTCATCAAGTGTATACTGCCTTAAATACACCATCCTAAGGACTATGAATTCATTAAGAGTTAATAACTCATGCCTCATAATTAGTAGTAGTTCAAGCACTCCCTATTAGTACGTACTGTCGATAATGACTTGTTATTACCCATATGAACCTACTTCATGGGATCTCCAATCACATAGGTTCGGTTACCGTTTTAAATGACAATCATATTGGCCTTACCCCCCACCTCTTTTGAGGTTTGAAGAATTAATTTTCTTCCCACGTCACTGAATCGACCGAATTCATTTCTGACTTCACATAATCAATGGAAATTATTCCATCTTTCATCAATTTCTTAATGACATCATGCCTCTTTAATGTCTAATCTTATAATTATGAGATTTGTTCTTTGCAATAGCAATTGTGGCTTAACAATCACAATGCATAATCATAGGAGGCAATCATCAATTATAAAGGGATATTCACTAAGAAGTCTCTTAGCCACTCGCCTCAGAATCAACTAACTCCAGAGCTACAAAGTAAAACTCTAACTCCATATCGATCTACCAATGATCGTCTACTTAGTTGATTTTCATGAAATTGCACCACCACCTAAGGTGAACACATAGCCACATAGTGGATTTTGTTTCATTTGAATCAAAGATCCAGATCCAATTTGCATCACAATACCCTTATAATGTAGAAGGAAATCCACTATTCACATCCTCTCAAATATTTCATTAGTTTAATTAATGCAAACCAATGCTCTTTATTGAGTTTATGAGTATATATACTCAATCTACCCACAACATCGGTTATACCAGGCCTAGTAAAATTCATTAAATGCAACAAACTCTCAATAATCTAAGCATACTTAGACTGAGTAACTGGATCACCATTATTCTTTTTCAATTGAGAGTTTAGCATCGTAAGGAGTGACGGAGTGACCACAGGTATCACATCAAAACATTCAAACTTCTTAAGAAAGTTTTTCCACATAATGTTCTTATGACAATGTTATACCATTTTCATTATAACTTTAACTCCTAATATCACATTTACTTCACCTAGATCTTTCATATCAAAATTAGTAGACAAAAATAGTTTGATACTTTGCACAATATTTTAACTTGTATCAATTATGAGCATGTCATCAACATGTAAGCATATTATCACATAATCATTGTCTGCTACTTTCATTAAATTTTATCAGTCTGCATTTGATTCATAGTCCAAAAGACATCAAACCTATTACACCATGCAAATCCAGCAAGTTATACGTTTCTTCCTATAAATTCTTTTGAAATACGTCGAAGATGGTAGGCAAAATATTTATTTCAAATGAATTTATTTTAAAGCGTATTTGAGAAACCAAACATAAAGTGTATTTGAGAAGTTAAAATCTCATGGCTGGTGAAAGCAATGTGGCAGCAAAAGAACTAGTCAAGTAAATTCTTACAATTGTCAACACTCTCATCACTTGTCAAATGGTGTCAATAGAATGCTTATGTGAAGATAAGTGTTAAAATACTGGCCCCAATGGAGAGCTTTCCTTCATCCTATAAATAGGCATGAATGTTTACAGCAAAATAGAACCCAACACAAGCTACAGAATTATGTCAAGTGCCCCAAATGTTGGGCTGTAAAATAACCAACAACAAACCCAACTGGTATATCATGCTACATTAGGTACAAACTAAATTGCCGGTCCTAAATTTGTTTTCACAATTAATCGGTATATTGGAGAAATATATGTCTTAAAGACACCATAACAAACTCCCGGTTTCAAGAAGGGAAAAACAAAAAGTTAATGAGGTCCTCATGAAGCCAACAATAAAAATGAAAATGACACAGCCAATTGAAATTTAAACAAAAGTTTGATTGACCTGTTCTGGCTTGGGAAAATCTGAAATTCAACATAGTCCATCAAGACATCAGCATCTATTCCATCCTCCATCTTTGGTCTCTTGAACTAAGCCTGGTGAGAGGAAACTGGTTCATTAGCTCAGTATAAGAATGGTATGATTACTCTCAACCGTTGTAGCAGTAGCAGTAATATATGCAGCAGGAAGTCATCTGACGTGTACTGACTTCTACAAATAAGTCACTTTGATCAAGAAGACTGAAACAATAACAAATTTACACTCAAGATAGCAGTAAAGCAGCTAGCTACCAACTCAAATACATTGCGCCTAGTCAAGATTTTAGGGGAACATATTACATTTTTTTTTTAATCAGGGGAACATATTATACCCTCGAGGGACCAAAATCAAGCAAGTTGACCTTAAAAAAAAAAAGATGAACCAACCCCACATTGCCAAAAATAATTTTTTACCTGACAAAACAACATGAAAACAATCAAATTTCAACTGTCCATAGATCAGTAAGCTGAAATTAAAAAAATGCAATGAAGAGCCCACATAACCTCATTCAAAATCAGATCTACCATCAAACAACATTTATCTTTTGATTCAATTCATCATTATTTTTTAACTTCCTTTCAAAATCCAAAAAAATAAAAATCTTAGCAACGGTTTAATAAACTACCACTGACCCAGAAATGCTTAGTCCAAGAACTCAATGCACACCAGAAAGATTGTCAGGTTTCAAACTTGGACTGTCTAAAATCTACCTGGGTTTCTGCAGAAGAGTAAAATGCAGGTGGAAATAGAGCACAGCCTTCAAAGTTGGAGAAAAAGAAAGTAGTAGTTGCCTTGTTGGTGAAGATCTCAAATGGGGGTTCGATTCAAAGAAGATAAAAAGAGTTACAGTCTTTTCACTTTTTCTTTGATTAAAGTTGTGGTCACATACTCAGTTGGAGTGTTGAGAGAAAAAAACAAAGAAATAAGAGAACTTTGATTGCAAGGAAGAAGATAAAAGGAAGTGGGCAAAAACTTACAGAGACTGTGTGTGTGTGTGTGTGTGTGTGTGTGTGTTTAGAGAGAAAGAGAAGCAAAGGTTAGGGGTGGGGTGCGTGCGTGGGTGGGAGAGTGGGGATGAAAAGTGGTGATTGCGTTTGAGGAAAGCTTATTACTGCAGCAGTCACTACATGATGATGTGTTTATTATGGCATCCAACGCTTTGAAAATTGAAGTTGTGTTACCTCATGAATATCATTTCATGTTTGCTTTTCACTTTTTTGTAAGTAATTTAAAATAAAAATTATTTTTATTATTTTTTAAATTCTTAAAAATTTAACTTTAATTTTTTTGAAATTTTACGATCAAAATTTCAAAAAAATATCTTTTTGTCTCAATTTATATGACATTGTTTGATCGGAATTTAAAAACAAGAGAAGACTTTTGTTATGTTTATCAAATTGTTTTTATTAAAGTTATTTTAAGGCTTACTTTCAGTTAATTTTTCTTCGTTAAGTGCATTCCAATAAGAATAAAATAAGGATGATATCATTAATTAATATTTAAATAAGAAAATGTGACCTTTTTAGAATAAACTAAAAATGAAAGGGTGTCAGAGAAAACCAAAGAGTAGTTTTTCTTATATCAAATGTGAGAACGAAGTAAAGAGTGTACGACTTTTTTTTCATCCATGAATTCAAATTCAAACGTAGATTGGTGGTCCTCCCTTCATAAATAGCAAAAATGGTCCTTTATATTTTGAGCTAAATTCAAAGGGGATCATTTCAATATTAAAAGTGACCATAGATTGATTATAATTAATTATTTAATAAATTTTAATATGAATTGTAAGTTTATTTTTACAAGAACTCATATTTGGAGGTATTTTTTTTTTGTAGTTTCTATTATTTTGAGTCTATTTTATTTTGGAATATGGTGCAGTTTTTTGAGGTATAATTTTTGTCTCTCTCCATTTCAATTAATACAACGCTATTTGACTGAATGTGGAGTTTAAGAATTAAATATTTTTGAAATTTGTAATATAAAAAAGTTATATAAATTTGTAGGACTATAAATCATCTCATCTTATTATAATGAATAAAATAAAAAATTTAAAGTTGATTTAAAAAGAAAGAGCGACACAAACTCAAAATGGTAAAAGTACTTTTTATCTATTTTTGGTGTATGATGCAATTTTTGGTGTTGTGGTTTGTAAGATTTGATGGAACGTGTTTTTGGTTAATTACTTATTTTAAAAAAAATAATCTATTAGTAAGAGTTTGTTAAACATTTGGTGGAAAATAAAATTTTACTTTTAGTAAATTTAAAAATTTTGAACTGCTTAGAGATATATATTTAAGGGCCATATTGAACCATTTCCTAACCTAAGGGACTTTTTTGTCATTTTCTTGTCCTCTCTCTTCCGCTAGTTTGTTTTTATCTACGAAACATTGCTATTCTTTTGTTCTTCATTTCTTTTCTATTTTGAAAATCAATTTTTAAATACTTAAACAGTTTCAATTTTTTTAAAGCTTTTTTAATAATTTTGTAGTGGCATTTTAAGACCACAAAATTATAGAATATTTTGAAACATTTTGCATATCTTTAGTTTAAGATATAAATTCTTTTTTTTTTTACTTTTTAAACTTTATTTCAAGTCAAAATTAGACAATCAAATTGAAACGAATGGAGTATATGTACTCTCTCTATTCCAAAATAATTGTCACATTTCGTTTTTGATAAGTTATTTGACTAACTTTCAAAGATAAATTTGATTAAATTAATTCAATATTAAAAAAATATACGAAAAATACTATAAATTATAATTTTTTTCATATCAATATAATTAAGAAAATATATTTTAAAATATTAATTATTTTATATTGTTTTAACTCTTAAAACTATAATGCACGTTCCTCTCTATAAAATATATATATTTTGCGGTTTACAAGTTCAATTCTGAGTTTTACAAGTTAATTCATATTGTATTATAATCAGCACAATATTTTGTGCTTTGTTACTTTTGATTTTGTTGTCTTGTTTTAGCTTAGAAGAAGACAGGATTTTTTGTCTTTTTGATTAGCAGATCCACTGTGTGTCTTCGGTGGTAGCGGAATTGATCGGGTGTTGGAAGTTGGAACAGTAAGTTGGTTTTCTCTTTTCATTGTTCCACTGATCTCTCCTGTGATTTTCTTCTGCTGGTTTGTTGCTCGGCTGCTTCTGTTGTGTATTGCCCAAAGTCCGCACCGTGGACAATGCCTTGAAGGTGTTCGACGAAATTTTTTAACGAAATATTGCTTCATTAAACAGTGTTTTCCGGCGGCAACCAGGTTCATTTCAACTGGAGTTGGTACCTCCGATTTCCATATCTTTCCATATCTACTCTTTGCTCATACAATTGTAGTTACATTTTGTTGACTTTAAACATTTGAATATTTTATTAGTTCATACGCGTTTTCATGGCTTTGGATAGTGATGGTAGACTAGGGTCATGTTCTCACTCAGGAACGGGGACGGGGATGAGGGTAAGGAGGGGTAAGTGGATTAAAGAAGTGTCTAGACTGAGAGTAGGTTCTTGGAACATTGGGATGTTGACGGGAAAATCCATAGAGCTAGTTAAGATTCTAAAGAGGAGGAAGATTAATATAGCTTGTGTACAAGAGACCAAATGGGTAGGTTCTAAAACTAAGGAGGTAGAAGGGTATAAACTTCGGTTCTCTGGTAGATCGAAGTATAGGAATGGAGTAGGCATTTTAGTAAACAGTGATTTAAGAGATCAAGTGGTGGAGGTTAGGAGAGTCACTGATAGAATAATGTCGATAAATGTGGTTGTTGAAGGGATCACATTGAACATTATTAGTGCCTATGCGCCGCAAGCGGGCTTAGGCGAGGAGGATAAGAGGCGCTTTTGGGAGAATTTGGACGAGTTAGTAGGAGGCATACCACATACTGAGAAGCTTTTCATGGGAGGGGATTTCAATGGGCACATCAGGTCTATTTTGGGAGGGCATGATGATGTGCATGGAGGCTTTAGCTTCGGAGACAGAAATGGAGGAGGAGTTCTACTTTTGGATTTCGCAAGAGCTTTTGAGTTGGTGATAGCCAATTCGAGTTTTCCAAAGAAGGAGGACCACTTGGTAACCTTCTGAAATGCGGTGGCTAAGACTCAGATAGATTTTTTACTCCTTACGAAGAATGATAAAGGTCTGTACAAAAACTGTAAGGTCATTCCGATCGACAACCTTACGACCCGACATAAGCTCTTGGTGATGGATTTAGGGATCAAGATGACGAGAAAGAAGAGGGTTGAAGATGACCGACCTAGGATTAGATAGGGGAGTTTGACCATGGCTAGCGTCTTAGAGATGGAAGAGAAATTGAAGGATATGGGGACCTGGAATAGTAGTGGGGATGCGAACACTATATGGGATAGGACAACTAGTTGTATTAGGGTTATAGCAAGGGAAGTATTGAGAGTCTCGACAGGTAGCCGTGATCGGCACTGAGGGGACTGGTGGTAGAATGGAGAAGTGCAAGGAAAGGTGGAAGCAAAGAAGATAGCGTATGCGAAGATGATAAAAAGCAAAAATGAGGTGGAGAAGTGGAGAAATAGGGAACTTTATAAGATAGCAAGGAAAGAGGCAAAGTCGGTGGTTTCGATGGCAAAAAAAAAAGCTTTTGAACGCCTTTATGCTGAATTAGAAGAGAAAGGCGGGGAGAGGAAATTGTTCAAGCTAGCCAGGGAGTGGGAGAGAAGGGCACGCGGCGTGGATCAAGTGAAGTGCCTTAAGGACGAGCATGAAAAAGTATTGGTAGAAGAGACCCTCATTAAACAGAGATGACATTCGTACTTCCATAAACTCTTGAATAAAGAAGGGGACAGAGAGATTGTGTTGGGAGATTTGGAAAATATAGGGAGGCTTCACGATTTTAGGTGTTGCAAGAGTATTACGATCGAAGAGGTTAAGGGTGCTGTGCATAGGATGCGCTGCGAGAGACCGACCGGACCTGACGAGATTCTTAGAGAATTTTGGAAAAGTGCAAGCTTAGTAGATTTGGAGTGGCTGACTAGGTTATTTAATTTCATCTTTAAGACGGCAACGATTTCCGAAGAATGGAGGTCGAGCTTAATGATCCCTCTATACAAACACAAGGGGGATATCCAGAGCTGCAATAACTATAGGAGTATCAAGCTTCTAAACCATACTATGAAAGTGTGGAAAAGAGTGGTGGAGATGAGGGTTAGGAGAGGCGTGTCTATTTCAGAGAATCAGTTTGAATTTATGTCGGGATGCTCAACTATAAAAGCCATCCATCTTATGAGAAAACTAGTGGAGCAGTATAAGGAGAGGAAGAGAGACTTGCATATGGTATTCATCGATCTAGAAAAGGCTTACGATAAAGTTCCACGAAAGATACTATGGAGATGTTTGAAGGCTAAAGGTGAACCTGCGACCTATATTAGGGTGATCAAGGACATGTATGAGGGTGCCAAAACCAGGGTAAGGACAGTAGGAGGTGACTCAGAGCACTTTCAAGTTGTGATGGGGTTGCATCAAGGATCAGCCCTTAGTCCCTTTTTTATTTTCCTTGGTGATGGATGGATTGACGCGACAAATTCAAAGTGAGGTGCCATGGTGTATGCTTTTTGCGGACGATATAGTCCTGATCGATAAGACTTGTAGCAGAGTTAACGCTAAGCTGGAGGATTGGAGACATACCTTGGAGTCTAAAGGGTTTAAGCTGAGTAGGACCAAGACAGAGTATTTAGAGTGCAAGTTCAGTGAGACACCTCATGAGATTGGCACGGAAGTTAGGCTTGGTGACTAGGCCATCCAAAAGAAAAGTAGTTTCCAATAACTTGGGTCTATCATGCAAGGCAGCGGAGAGATTGACGAGGATGTCACACATTGTATTAGGGCAAGGTAGATGAAATAGAGGCTCGCTTCTGGTGTGCTGTGTGACAAGAAGGTGCCACCACAACTTAAGGGCAAGTCATACAAAGTGGTGGTTAGATCGGCTATGTTATATGGGGTGGAGTGTTGGCCAGTTAAGGTCTCTCACGTTCAAAAGATGAAAGTAGCTGAGATGAGAATGTTGAGATGGATGTGTGGGAATACCAGGAGTGATAAGATTAGAAATGAGGCTATTCGGGATAAGCTAGGAGTGACCTCGGTGGAAGACAAGATGCGGGAAATGCGACTGAGATAATTTGGGCATGTGAAGAGGAGAGACATAGATGCCCTAGTGCGGAGGTGTGAGAGGTTGACAATGGATGGTTTTAGAAGAGGTAGGGGTAGGCCGAAGAAATATTGGGGAGAAGTGATTAGACAGGACATGACGCATTTATAGCTTAACGAAGACATGACCTTAGAAAGGAGGGTGTGGAGGACCCATATTAGGGTAGAAGGCTAGTACATAGTCTCGTTATTCTTCCGTATTAGTAGGCGCATTAGCGCACTATAATATCTTGTGCTCTGACTTCTGTTATTATCTTTCTATTACTTTCTGTACTTTGATTACTCTATTTTACCTGTGTCGCTTTCGTTATTTGCGTTATTCGTTATTTGCTTTCCCATATCGCTTTGAACTTCCTAGCCTTATCTGACCTCTTTTTATGCTTCTTTTGAGCCGAGGTTTTCTCAAAAACAGTCGTCCTACATTGGTAGGAGTAAGGTTTGCGTACACTTTACTCTCCCCAGATCCCACATTGTGATTTTTACTGGGATGTTGTTGTTGTAAAAAAGGAAGAGAGGAAGTAAATTAGGAAAAACGAAAGCCTAAGTGCATATGTCCTTAATTTTATTAGAACTAGAAATGATAATTCGACCTGGGTTTAACCCATTAACAGCAGGTGTAGGTGTAGGTGTGCAGATTTGGATAGAAATTGATTGAAAAATTGAATCAAATTGATCATATAAATTGATTTTGGAGTTTAATTTGATTTGATTTTATATTTTAAAAAACTAAAAGTATTTTATTTGATTTTACATTTTTTAGAAATTAATAATATTTGATTTGATTATAACTTTGTTTAAAAAATCAAAGAAATAATTGAACTAAACCGATAAATTATATATTTATTTTTATAATTATATATGTATAAAATATATTTTTATAAATAATTTTAAATATCTTTTATATATGTTTTTATCAAGATTTAGTTACAAATTTACGAAGTTCTTAATGTAATTAACAAGGGGACATGATCCAATTGTTGACTCTTCTGATTTTGATTTCATTTTTTCCTTTGCGAGTAAAGACTCAACTAGAAAGAAAAAAACACATTATGGCGGAAAGGTTGACATATATTTGTTTGCTAACTAATTTGTTTTTTTTATGTTTCGCCTTGTTTTTGATTTATTTTCGTATGATTAATAATCAAACAACTGATATTTGATACAATCAAAGCATTAAGTATATTATATATGATTTAATTTAATTTTAATAATTTAAAAATTGATTAAATTAATTTAATTTTAATTTTGATCTACCGATCCAAACTAAATCGGTACACCCTAATTAAAAGAATGCACACATATACTATATAATATTGCTGAGGAAAAGTCCAGTTGGTATTTTTGGAAAATGCTTGAGGAGAGGAAGTCAAACTGACTCATGTTCCATGCAGCATAATATGCATTTTGAATTGTAAACGATACCCTGATTTTTACTAATGGACTTAATTTGTTATTCTTTCATTTTAAGTTTAAAAATGAAGAATTTGGAGGAAGAAAAAGTCCCAACATAAGAATGAGGGTTGGGCAGTAGGAAACTTGCAACTCGAATTCTTGACACAATGACAAAAGTTATTCCCTCCAATCACTTTTACCCTGCTCAAACTCTTGGTCATTGTTAATTTGTAACCAAAAGTTAACGTTAAAATCTTAGCAAATTGCGGTTGTCTAGATCTTCTTTTTGGGATTATGCTACATTACAAGAACATAGTCATGTCAAACAATTGGAAATTGAGGAGAAGACTTATAGGAATAGGAATAATGGAAGTGACAGAGAGACAGCTGCATGGGAATGGTGGGGCTACAGCTTGACTTGGAAGAAAACAAGGCAAAGTGCAATACATAGACAACAACCACTTCTTTTTAGTAAATCTTGAAGCAACAGTAATTCCTAGAAGATGCCTAATTTCCAATTTCCATGTGGTTTTTGGTGACCCCAGAATCATGTGCTTTTCCACTATATTTGTCTCTATTAATCCCCAAAACACCTAATTTAAAATTTTATTTATGCAATTTCCTCTATGAAGTCAATTCCAACTCCAGTTTTTCTCTAAATATGCCTGTTTCCAACAGCGTAGAGACATCCATTTCCTTCCCGTTTCGCCCGCTCTATGACCATTTTGTCCTAGAAGGTAGAAGCTTATCTATGTGATTCAAAACTGAACCACTAGGTATACTCAGGGGCGGAGCTACATGAAACTTAAGGGGTTCGCGTCAAAAAATTACACTGTATATATAAGGTCAATTTCTAATTTTATGAATATATATATATATTAAAATGAACCCCCTTAAAACTAAAGAAAGACATGGCTCGATAGCTAAGGGATTCATTGTTGACTGAAATGGTCGGAGTTTGAACCCCACTTCATGCAACGTTTTCTCACTTTTGTGCTTTGGAAAGAATGAGATTTCCTACTTTTTTTGTGCTTTGCTATGAAAAGGCTAAGATGGGCTAACCAATGTAAAACTTTATGTTATCAACCAAATTGGTTGTCCACTTTGCATTAGGGGATAGTCCTCTATTTTCTTTTAGTGGGCAACTAATATTTTTCCTCCACTTACATATGGCTATAAATAGCTTTCTTCTTCAATGTAAAGAAGATAGAGAGATACTACAATACACAACAAACATTCTCTTATTTGTTCTCCTTTTTTATTTTTTACTCTAGCCTCCTTATTTTTTTGTATTTCATAACACGTTATCAGCACGAAACTCTAATTTTCAGAAAATTAACTTCTATATCAGGTATATCTACTGAAGAAATTTAATTTTCAGTTGTCTTTGTTATTTTAAAAAAAAATTCATCATGTCAAATTTGTCAAAATTGGAGTTTATGACACTTGATATTTCTGGCAAAAATTATTTGTCATGGATACTTGATGTTGAAATTCACCTTACCGCTAAGGGTCTTGGTGATGATATAATTGAAGAAAATACAGCATCAAGTCAGGATAAAGCAAATGTTATGATTTTCCTTCGTCATCATCTAGATGAAAGCCTGAAAATGAAATACTTGACAGTGAAAGATCCACTTGAATTATGGAAAGACTTAAAAGGGAGGTATGACCACCTCAGGGCAACGGTATTGCCAAGGGCTCGTTATGAGTGGATGCACTTACGGTTTCAAGATTTTAAAACTGTAATTGAGTATAATTCTGTTGTATTTAGAATTACTTCCCAATTAAAATTATATGGGAAAACTATAAATGACAAGGACATGTTAGAAAAGACACTAACTATTTTTCATGCCTCTAATATAATATTACATCAGCAATACCGTGAAAAAAGTTTTTAAAATACTCTGAATTGATCTCATGCCTTCTAGTGGCTGAGCTACATAATGCCCTTTTAATGAAAAATCATGAAGCTCATCCCACTGGAACTGCTCCGTTATCGGAAGCAAATATGATAGAAGCACATGTGCAGTCTAAAAGAAGATAAAATAAAAATTATGGCCATAATAATGTGCGTGGACGTGGCGATGGCAGAAGACGATATAATAATCATTGTGGTGGTGGTCAACATAAAAGGGAGAACAATATCAGTTCTCAAAATGGCCCTTCAAGAAGTAACTGTCATCGTTGTGGCATGAAAGACCACTGGAAAAATGAATGTCGAACGCCTGAACATTTTGTAAGGCTTTATCAAAATTCTTTCAAAAGAAAGGCAAATAGAGGTGGTGCCTCTTCTTCTAATGCTCGGATAGAGTCACACTTGGCGTTCAAAAATAATATTGAGGCAAGAAATTTGCATAATAATAATATTGAAGCAAATCTAGCTTTGAAGGATGACGATTTTTATGACCTCAATGATATTACTCATTTAGAGGTTGAAGATATTTTTAAGGATCTTAATTGATGTTTAATTTCATATTTTTCAATATGTTGTCATTTTTATGTACTTTGAATTATCGTGTTTTTACGTTTATGTATTTAAAAGAGAAAGAAAAAAAAAGGAAGACTTATGTTTTCCTAGCAAAACTCACTCTTTTTTGTGTCCATTATTACTTTTTAAATATACATTTTCTGTTATTTCATTCTCATATGTCTTTATAGCACATTTCCTATATTTTTTTAACCTTCTCCACGTGTCATGCTTAATTTTCAACTCTTACAGTTATATTCTCAATCTTTGATATTAAAAAAAAATTATCATCATAGTTATACTGTGATTGCATAGTTTATATATTTTATGAGTCACCATAAATGAACTTTGGTATATAACGTGTGCCTCATCACTCCACATTCTATAAATAAATATACAAAGTTAGGTTTTGCATATTGTGTCCATGACACCCAATACCTAACTACGAAAATAGTAGTGACAATATTTATTCAATAAAATAAAAAATAAACAACTCCTATTTACCTTTTAACTTAACTTATGTGCATATTATTTTTATTACTTATTTTTTATAATGTATTTTTATTTTATGAAGATAAATAAATTTTTCAGTCTTCAATTGGATCCAAGATGAGTAATGGAGATATGTGCCTTTTGGATAGTATTACAACTCATACAATATTAAAAGAAAAAAATATTTCTATCATTTGATTATGAAAAAGGCTTATGTCAATACAATATCCGATAATACAAAATTAATTAAAGGCTCTGGAAAAACGGTCTTATTACTACCTAGAGGAATGATATTGGTAATTGATAATGCATTATATTATAGTAAGTCTCAAAGAAACTTGTTAAGTTTCAAGGTTATTCGCCAAAATGACTATCATATTGAGACTGCAAATGAAAGAAAGGTTGAATACCTTTATATTACTACAATAAATATGGAGAAGAAAATTATGCACGAAAAATTACCTGCACTTTCTTCTAGATTATACCATATAAATATTGGTAATGTTGAATCACATGCCATAGTAAACAAAAGGTTTACTGATTCTAATAATTTTATCATTTGGCATGACTGATTGGGTCATCCCGGTTATAATATGATGCGCAGAATTATTGAGAATTCACATGGACACACTTTAAAAAATTATAAAATTCTTCAATCTAAGGAATTCTCTTGTGTTGCTTGTTCCCAAGAAAAACTGATTATTAAACCATCAGCAACTAAGGTTAGGATTGAATCCCCTGCATTTCCAGAACGTATACAGGGTAATATATGTGGTCCAATTCACCCTTCATGTGGACCATTTAAATATTATATGGTCTTGATAGATGCATCTACAAGATGGTCACATGTGTGCTTATTATCAACTCGCAACATGGCTTTTGCAAGATTGTTAGCTCAAATTATAAGGTTAAGACCACAATTTCTAGATTATGCAATAAAGACAATTCGTCTTGATAATGCTGAAGAATTTACATCTTAATTATTTAATGATTATTGTATGTCGGTTGAAATAAAAGTTGAGCATCCGGTCGCTCATGTCCATATTCAAAATGGTCTAGCAGAATCATTGATTAAACGCCTCCAATTGATGGCTAGACCATTTCTAATGAGGACAAAACTTCTTATTTCAGTATGGGGGCATGCTATTTTGCATGTAGCAACACTTGTGCGCATAAGGCCAACAAATTATCATGAATTTTCTCCATTACAGTTGGCATTTGGAAGGGAACCAAATATATCTCATCTTAGAATATTTGGGTGTGCGGTATATGTTCCAATTGCTCCATCGCACCGCACAAAGATGAGTCCCCAAAGAAGTTTGAGAATATATGTTGGGTATAAATCTCCTTCTATTATAAAATATTTGGAACCTATGACTGGAGATTTATTTACGGCAAGATTCGCTGATTGTCATTTTGATGAATCAGTGTACCTAACATTAGGGGGAGAACATAAGCAGTTAAAAAATGAGATAGATTGGAATTCATTGTCACTATCTCATTTAGATCCTCGAACAAATCAATGTGAGAAAGAAGTTCAAAAGATGATTTATTTGCAGAATATTGCAAATCAACTGTCGGATGCATTTACTAACCTTTTACGAGTTACTAAATCGCATATCCCAGCTGCTAATGCTCAAGTTCGAATTGATGTCCCGATAGGACAACTTATTCAGACAAATGAGTCTAGGCCACGCTTAAAACGTGGAAGACCAATTGGTTCCAAAGATAAAAATCCTCGAAAAAAGGAAAGGAGTAAATGATCAAGATGATCATAATTTGGAGGCAATTGCTCAAGAAGAGCCCAGAGACACAACAAATGGTGATACCACCAAGGAGTCCAAGTACCTGAAAATAATAAGAATGAAGAAATCTCAATAAGTTATGTCTCGACAGGAAAATGGTGGAATCGAAATGATATTGTGGTCGATAATATTTTTGCTTATAATATTGCCATTGAAATAATACAACAAGATAAGGATCTTGAGCCAAAATCTGTTGATGAATGCAGACAGAGAAATAATTGGCCAAAATGGAAAGATGCAATGCAAGTAGAGTTAACTTCACTTGAAAAATGTGAAGTTTTCGGATCAATACTCCGAACACCTGAAGGTGTCAAGCCAGTAGGGAATAAATGGGTTTTTGTGCGTAAATGAAATGAAAAGGGTGAAGTCGTAAGATATAAAGCACGACTTGTAGTTCGAGGTTTTTCTCAAAGACCTGACATTGACTATATGGAAACATATTCCCCTGTGGTGAATGCAATTACCTTCAGGTATCTAATGAATTTGGCAGTTCATGGGAAGTTTGAAATGCACTTAATGGACGTCACTGCCTATTTATATGGATCATTGGACCACGATATTTTTATGAAAATTCCCGAAGGGTTCAAAGTGCCTGAAGCATACAAGGATTTTCGAGAAAATTGCTCAATAAAGCTTCAAAAATCTTTATATGGGTTGAAATAAGCAGGGCGAATATGGTACAATCGTCTTAGCGAATATTTGCTAAAAGAAGAATATAAAAATGATTCAATTTGCCCTTGTGTCTTTATGAAAAGGTCTGAATCTGAATTTGTCATAATAGTAGTATATGTTGATGATTTAAATATTATTGGAACTTCGGAAGAACTTTCAAAGGCAGTAAAATATCTGAAAAAAGAGTTTGAAATGAAAGACCTTGGAAAGATAAAATTTTATCTTAGTCTACAAATTGAACATTTTACAAATAAGATATTTGTCCATCAGTCAACATATACTGAAAATATTTTAAAGAGGTTTTATATGGATAAAACACATCCATTAAGTACCCCAATGGTTGTGAGATCTCTTGATATTAATACAGATCCATTTCGACCTCATGAAAATGATGAAGAGCTTGTTGGTGCTGAAATACCACACCTTAGTGCAATTGGTGCATTAATGTATCTTGTCAATAATTCTAGACTAGATATAACTTTCTTAGTAAACTTGTTAGCAAAATTTAGTTCTTTCACAACGTGAAGATACTGGAATGGAATTAAGCATATATTCAGATACATCCGAGGGACCACAAATATGGGATTGTTTTACTCAAATGAATCCACGTCACTATTGATTGGTTACGCTGATGCGGGATATTTGTCTGATCCCCATAAAAGTCGATCGCAGATAAGCTATTTATTTACGTGTGGTGGTACAATTATATCATGGAGTTCAACAAAGCAAACTATGGTTTTCACTTCTTCAAATCATGCAGAGATAATAGTCATTCATGAAGCAAGTCGAGAATGTGTTTGGTTAAGATCTATAACTTTACACATTCAAGAAATATGTGGTCTTTCTTTAAAAAGAGGCGTTCTAAAAATATTGTATGAAGACAATGCTGCATGTATAGCTCAACTGAAGGGAGGATACATCAAAGAAGAAAGAACAAAACATATTTTACCAAAATTCTTTTTCACTCATGATCTTAAAAAGAAGGGTAAAATAGATGTCCAACAAATTCGTTCAAGTGACAATTTGACAGATATATTCACCAAAGCATTGCCAACTTCAACCTTTGAGAAAATGAGATACAAAATTTGAATGTATCGTCTTTGAGATATTAAGTGATGTTTTCATTAGAGGGAGCAAAATACGCGTTGTACTCTTTTTCCCTTAGCCAAGGTTTTGTCCCACTGGTTTTCCTGATAAGGTTTTTAATAAGGCAGCACTCAAGACGTATAATCAGATGTGTGTACTATTTTTCCTTCATTAGATTTTTTTCCACTGGGTGTTTTCCTAATAAGGTTTTAACGAGGCACAACATCTATGGGAATTCAAAATAACTACTATGTATATTGTTTCTTGTAAAGATTTTAATGAGACACATTTTATGTGAACACCCAAGGGGGAGTGTTATCAACCAAATTAATGGTTGTCCACTTTGCATTAGTGGATAGTCCTCTATTTTCTTTTAGTGGGCAACTAATGTTTTTCCTCTACTTACATATGGCTATAAATAGTCTTCTTCTTCAATGTAAAGAAGATAGAGAGATACTACAATACACAACAAACATTTTCTTATTTGTTCTCCTTTCTTATCTTTTACTCTAGCCTCCTTATTTTTTTGTATTTCATAACACTTTATTATTTTTTTTCTATGCTATTTCTTTTTTTCAATTTTTTTTATTAAATTTATTAGATGCATCTTTGATATTTTTGTCTTTTATTTTTCATATTTATATTGCTCATGTTGTTTCCTTTATAACTCTCTTTCCATGTACTAATTTGTAGAAACTCTTTTAAAAGATAATGAATTATTATTAAATTTGAATTGAGTTAGAAAAATAGTATATAAAATAAAGTAAATTTTAAAATAATTTGAATGAAGAAATTTAAAAGTCATAAATATTCTTTTAACAAAATCAATTAATTGATTTTTAATTTCTTTTATAGTATTTCTTTCTTATTTTTTTCAATTAGATTCTAAAAAGATGAAAACTAAACTAAATTTATTTGATTTATTTATTATTTTTCTTTTTATATATATATAAATGACAAACCTAATAAATTGAATTAAATGAACTAAAAAATCGATGATGTCATTTATTATAACATTAGTAACTCAATTCTTACACATTTTTAAAGAATCTTGGTGGTTTTTAATGTATCGTATGATTGAATGATCACTAATTTAGAATATAAAAAAATTTCAAATTGAAGTAGACCACTACAAAATAAAATAAAGAAAAGACAAGAAATATAAAAAGCTTTGATAGAGTAGGGTTAAAGTAGGAAGAACCTAAACGCAACATGACAAGACAAGTTAAATTTAGCGGGTTAAGATTACTATTTTCCTCCCATCTCGTTTCATTTTTTATCTTATAATTTTCACGTGTTTATTTCTTTATACTTCGAACCCCCTTCATAAAAATCTTGAATCCTCCACTGGATATACTAGGAGAACCCAAAACTGAACCGCTAGGTATACTAGGAGAACCCCTCTATTCACTTGCATATTACAACATTTATCAGATAGAATGATAATGAAATGCCTAATATGAAAACCATAAAGTAGTGGATATAGCATATATACCACATGTTGCAAGAACTAATAGGAATAGGTATACACAATACTATTTAGGATAGGAATAGTATATAGTATCCTACTTGGTAAATGATTGTTATATAGTATCTATAAATAGGGTTCTTTGTCTAATAATGTAGACACACAATAATAATATTTTTTCATTAACATTTCTTATATGGTATTAGAGCAATTGTGAAAAAAATATCCCTAAAAATTAGGGTCACTGTGCAGATTTTTCAGTGGCATTCAAAGATTGATTTACGTCTTTTTATCATTTTGTAAGTGTTTTTTCTGATTCTGACAAGTTTCTGGCAACCAGATTGTATTTTCAGCGACTGGACATTTATTTTTCAAATTCCATTAGACTATTTTCAATTTATTTAGTATTGTTTTAGAAGAAATTTTGATTTTTCAAGATGTCTTTTGGGGTTGACTTTTTTGGCACAAAAAATATGGGAATTGGAAGTTTAAGCTCTATGATCACTTCTGAACCATTAATGGAAAGTTTAAATTATTTAGCTTGGGCTTCCTCGGTTGAGTTGTGGTGCAAAGTTCAAGGTGTCCAAGAGCACTTAACAAACAAATCATGTGTGATAGATGAAAATGCAAAGTCTAGTCCTGGAGATGCAATAAACAAAACACAATGGGAGAAGGTTGATGCTTACTTATGTAGTCTCTTGTGGCGTTCTATTTATTTCAAGTTGATGCCTTTGTTTCTCCTATTCAAAAAATGTTATTTAGTTTGAGAAAAGGCTCATGCTTTATACACTAATGACATGTAAGACCCCAAAAGTTGAAAAGTCAGAAGAACGAGGTTCAAAAAAAATTTCTCAAAAAAATCTCAACTTTTGTCATCAAATGATCCTTCACGAGACCCTTCACGATCCGTAGTACTCTCCATGAGTCGTGGAGAGTGTCCGTGAAGATCACCAATTAAATGGGACCTGTTGTGGTCCGTGATACCCAACTCCCCAAGCCCCTGTTCAGGGTGCCTACCACGGGAAGGTACCACGAGTCGTGGTGGACACCACGTACCGTAGTGATTTTTGTGACATCCTTTGCCCCATACTTTGAGATTCTCTTCTCCTATTTTACGAATCCTACAACTCTCTTTTCTGAGCAAGACTCATTCCATATCCCTACTAGTGGTTTTTCTTTCATTCAATCATCACTTGTTTGACAATTTAAACTATGCTCCACTTTAAAAATAGGTTTTTGGTCTTAATCAAAATAGGTCAAGGGCGAGAAAGTCACCCCTCAGAACCCCTATTTCCCAAAACTCAAGTCCAAGACCAAGATCACCACCACAGCCCGTGGTGAGGTTCACGGACCGTGGTGGAGGCCCGTCTAGGAGCAGTTTTCAGTTTTTAAGTTGAGGGTAGTTTGTTCTTTTCCTATATTTTCATTAATGAATGTGGAAGGGTTTTGGTAGTTTATTCTAACCTATTAACTACTCTAAGCCCTCCTAACCCTCTCATTGTCACCCTAACTCTTTAAATCAAAATCTTATCTCTAAAAGTGTGCTCTCTAAGTCTCTTTCTTCCTCAAATGAATTCTAAGAATTTCTTCAAGGTCAAGTTTTTATTCTCTGCAATTTAGGGCTTCTAAAGGTCAAGGTATGTGGAATTCATCCTTGGGCCTTTTCACCTATGGAATTCCAATTTTTCTCTCAAATTCTCTTATAATTCTTCTTTTAAAAGCCCTAATTCTATGATGTTGCATTGATTCTTCTTACTTATGATATATCGTATGATTATTGATTAGCCTATGCATAATTTACATTACATTGCATGATTTCAAGATGAAATTTAAAGACCTATGCTATATGCTAGTTTCAAGCATGATTTATGAGTTATGATCACGATTTTCAAGTTATTTCAATAAAAGCTTCATGAATGATGTTCAAAGATGCTTTAAGCAAGAAGTTACGAATGGTGTTTAATGATGCTATAAGCAAAGAAGTTATGGTGCAATAAGGGTAATTCTTATACTATCATGTTAAAAGAGGTGACAAGGACAATTCTCACCAACTCATGGATTCTTTACGAATCAAGCTAGTTAATGACCTATTCTTATGATTTTACTATGATGATAATAGATGAGCTATGCTATACCCCGAAAATTTTTAAACTAATTTCCGAGCCATTCTTCTTATGCGTATAGTTCCGAACCCGATGACTTCTAATTATATATATGCTTTAGGATCAATTCCTAAGTCTTTGAAGTCTATTAGAGGTAAATTAAGGTCATAAGGATCCCCTAGAACAAAATCAAGTGAAAGCTTCCTTAACGATTGAGTTTTGGTAAAAGATTTTACGTGGGTTAATTTAAAATGACCATATCTCTCAATATATAAATACTTATGTGGTCCATGAACTATTAAATTAAATGTCTTTGAGTCTTCTTTCCAACGCCAAATAGTTGCATTAATTAGAGTTCGGAGTAAAAAGTTATGCCCATTTTACTAGGCATTGTCTTGCTGCACGTCGGCCGCGCCCTCGAGGCATTTTCCACACGCCCACTCAATGAGGAAGTGTCTACATCCCTCTACGTGCATTGGACGCACGCCTAAAGCATTTTTTGCTCATCCACGCAGGCCTACATTTTTTTTATAAAACCCTAAAGACGTAATTCATCTTTCTAGTTCAAATGATTACCCTAGAAAGAGAAGTTCTTGAGAAACTAACTCCCTCCGAGGTTCATCCAAGGTAAGATTTACGCATGAAATTCCATAATTTTTTCATTTTAACACCAATTTATATCTTTTACCCATGGAATCTATAGGTTTTGAACAAAATCTATCTCTAAGGTTCAAGAAACGGATTCTTGCCATCTCTTCCTCCAAAGATCTCACCTTTCTCAAGAATTAAGAATGTATAAGGTATGTAAGGCTACCCATAATGTGGATTGAGTTCATCCACGTGCCCTACATCTTCAGTTTACTTAGTTGAGATGAGTTTCAATGTTCCATTAAGTGAGTTCTTGAATTATCTATCATTCTAATTGAGTTTGTATATAAATTTCCTTGTGTTATTGTACATGTATTATGATATACCTTGATGAGTTCTTGAATTGAGTATTTTTGAGAGTGTGAGTTCATGTTTGCATCCATATGAACCCTAATTGAGAATTCATTGTGCATTATGCGTTGACGGAGTTTTAAAGAATGAGCTGTGAACATCTTGCATTAAATATTTTATGCATTTATCTTGAGTTAAAGAATAACAAGTGTTATCTTTGATTGAGAAAGAGTTTGAGCATGAGTTGAGAAATCTCCGGAGTAGCATTTTGAGCATGAGTATTCTATGTATAAACGAGTTGAGCAATATTTCAATAAAACATCTATTTTGAGATTGAGTTGAGAAGTCACATTATATTTTTATTTTAAATGTATTTCATGAGTTGAGTCTTGAGTTAATGTTCGAAAGGGATTAAATGATTAAATTGAGAAATTTTCTCACTTAATATGTATATGAGCATAACAGAATATTTTAGGAGTTGTATCGAGCACCGATATGGGGTGAGCCCATAAACTACATAGCCAACATAGGATAAAGGCCTAGCCTCTCTTGTCCCAAAAGAGGAATTTTGTACTGGATCTATGAGGTTGAGTGTCCTTTACCCTATCAAGGTATTGGATGGCTGCGGCAACAGCAACTCTTAAGTGTTGTATCATCACTAGCTCACAAGTGATGGTTGTCGATTAGAGAACCTCTTAAAGTGTAAATTATCATACTTTTATATATTGAGTTATATCTCTTATTTCATATTATTTAAAGCATTATATTATTCTACTTCGTGCTTTATTGAGTTGAACTACTTTCAAAGTTGAGTTCTATGATTTGAGTTGACTATCTCAAGTAAGTTTCCTTTCAGCCATTTTACATACTCGTACATTCCATGTACTGAAACTATTTGACCTGCATCATTTATGATGTAGATATAGGTGATAGAGGTCCTCAACAGATGCACCATTGAAGACTAAACGCCGTCCATCTTTTGGTGAGGCTTTCTTGCATCCGAATGACTTCAGTTATATTTCTTCCATTCATTTTTCTTTTGATTATCAGTTGAGGTAGTCTTAGACTTGTCTTGACAACTCTATAGTGTTAAGTTAGAGGCTTTATGGATAGAGTTAGTGTTGAGTTAGATGGATTTATTTCAAAGTTTATTTTAAAAACTAAATTTTATTATTGAGTATATGACATTGAGTCCTTTTATGCTTGAGTATTTTGTAGTATATTATTTTCATTATTCATGATGTTTTGAGTGCCCATTTGAGTTATTTGTCTTTTGAGTTATTTTAAACCTTCCGCTGAGAGTTTGGATGTGTGATTGGACTAAGTGGTTTGCTTGGAGACCAGCAATAGTCTTCGAGTGCCGGCCACATCTAGGGTATCCACCCGGGGAGTGACAAACTTGGTATCAGAGCACAGAGTTCAAGGGTCCAAGGGTGTCTATGAAGCTATGTCTAGTAGAGTCTTGCTTATGGGTGTGTCGTACACCACACTTATAATCAAGATGCTATAGGACAAGGAAATTGTTTCACTTCTTCTTTCTCTGAGTTCGTGCTAAAGAGTCTAACTTTAAAGGTTCCTTCTTAATTCATGCATTACACATTTGCAGATAATTCCTCCAAAATGCACTGTCAATTAGAGAAACACCAACATTGAGGTTCCACAGACTGAGATGCCACCACCATTTAGAGTGAGGACTATGGGCTGACCTACAAGGTCTACTAAGGCACCTTAAGAGCCTACTACTGAGCCAGCTCCTACTTCAGAAGCTGAGTTCAGAGGTGTCATCACTATGCTCACCTAACTGATAGTTGGCCAAAGAGGTAACTAGAGTTCACCGGCTCCCAGCTCTAGCTCTCAAGAGCTGTCAGCTTTAGTGAGAATTCGAGACTTCTTGAGGATGAACCCACCAGTCTTCATGAGTTCTAAGTTGAGGAGGGATCTTAGAATTTCATTGATGAGATGTGGAAAATATTTAGAGCTATGCATGCTACCTAGATTGAGGGGGTTGAGTTGGTTTCCTACCAACTCAAAGAAGTTGCTAATGTTTGGTATAACTAGTGGTAAGAAGGAAGGGGTGAGAATGCTGAGCTTGTCATTTAGAATGAGTTCGAGGGTTCTTTTCTTGACCATTTCTTTCTTAGGGAGTTGAGGGAGGCAAAAGCAGATGAGTTCATGAACCTGAAGTAAGTAGGGATGACCGTGAAAAAGTATGGTCTCAAGTTCAAACAGTTGTCCAGATATGCTCCGGTGATGATTTTCGATGTGAGGGCTAAGATGATGAAATTTGTGTCAGGTTTGGGCAAGCATGTGACGAAGGAGTGTCAAGCGGCCATGTTGATTTCGGATATGGACACCTCCAGGCTCATAGTGTATGCTCAACAGGTTGAGGATAATAAGAAAAATTATAAAGAAGAACAACAAAGTAAGAAGGAAAAATCCACCGAACATGAGCCTGGTCAACAGAAGCAAAGTAATGGTAACAGATTTTTCTTTCAGAAGAAGTCATCCAACTATACCACATTATCAGCCAATGCACCTGCACCCAGCAATAGGTGTGATAAAAAATTCCAGAGTCACCAGAATTTTAGAGCTCAGGGTTCCAATCCTATGGAAGTATAGCTCAAGGCCCTAAGGGGAAGCTGCCCTGCGGCAAATGTGGCAGACTCCATTTGGAAGAGTATAGAGGGGGTAACAGGGGTTGCTATAACTGTGGTAAGGAGGGTCATTTCCATAGGGATAACCCGATGTTGGGAGATAGAGCTCAATCTTATTCCGCGGAACCACTAAGTCAGGGTAATCAGAGGGGTACTACTGCAGGTACAGGCGGAGGTCCAAGCCGCCTATATGCTATGGCTAATCACCAGGATCAAGAGAACTCGCCAGATGTTGTCACCGGTATACTTTGAGTCTCTTCTCATGATTGTTATGCCTTGTTGGATTTGTGTGCCACCTTATCTTTTGTAACCCCTTATGTGGCTAATCAGTTTGATAAAAACCCCGAGTATCTTTTTAAGCCTTTCAGTGTATCTACTCATATTGGTGTGTTTATCTTAGCTGAGAGGGTCTATAGAAATTGTATCATGTCAATCTATCACAAGGATATCATTGTTGACTAGTTGAGTTAGACATGGTTGATTTTGACGTGATCCTTGGCATGGACTGACTTTATTCTTGTTATGCCTCTGTTGATTATAGGACTCATGTAATTAAGTTTAGTTTTCCGAATGAGCTTGTCTTAGAGTGGAAAGGTAGTCTTGTTGTGCCAAAGGGTAGATTTGTCTCCTACCTTAGAGCCAAAAAGTTGATCTCTAAAGAGTATATTTATTACATTGTTAGAGTCAAAGATGATAGTATTGAGTCCCCCACTCTTAAGTCAGTCCCGATTGTAAATGCATTTCATGAAGTATTTCCTGAGGATCTACCTGGAGTCCCTCCTGAGAGAGAGATAGATTTTGGGATTGATGTCCTTCCTGATATGCAACCTATCTCTATTCCGCCATATATGATGGATCCTGCTGTGTTGAAAGAGTACCTGAGAATATCTCCTAGAAAAGAGATTTATTAGGCCAATTGTCTCACCTTGGGGTACTCCTGTCCTATTTGTGCGAAAGAAAAATGGATCCTTAGAATGCGCATTGACTATAGGCAACTGAATAAGGTCATAATAAAGAATAAGTATCCTCTCTCCATGATAGATGATTTGTTTGACCAACTTCAAGGTGCCTCTTGATTTTCAAAGATAGACCTTAGATCGGGTTACCATTAGCTGAAAGTGAGAGAATGTGATATTTTGAAAATAACCTTTCGGACCCGTTATGGCCATTTTGAGTTTTTGGTCATGTCCTTTGGGTTGATTAATGCACCTGCAACCTTTATGGATCTCATGAATTGGGAGTTCAAGCCATATCTTAATATGCTTGTGATTATCTTTATTGATGATATTTTGGTCTACTCCAAGAATGAGGAAGAACATGCCTATCATCTTAGAGTTGTCCTCCAGACTCAGAAAGACAAAGAGTTGTATGCAAAGTTCTCCAAATATGAATTTTGGTTTGCATCAGTTGCTTTCCTAGGCCACATTATATCCGAAGATGGTATTCAGGTTGATGCCCAGAAAATTAAGGCAATGAAGAATTGGCCTAGACCCACCTCCTCAATTGATATAAGAAGCATCTTGGGTTTGACTGGCTATTATTGAAGGTTTGTATAGGGATATCATCCATAACATCTCCATTGACTAAGCTCACCCAAAAGAAGGCTAAGTCTCAATGGTCCGATGCTTATGAGAATAGTTTCCAGAAATTGAAGACCAAATTGACCATTACTTCTGTTTTGACTTTGCCTAATGGAATAGAGGTTTTGTAATCTATTGTGATGCATCTAGAGTTGGTTTGGGTTGCGTGTTGATGCAGAGGGGAAAGGTGATAGCTTATGCTTCGAGGCAACTTAAGAATCATGAGAGAAATTACCCAACTCATGATCTTAAGCTGGCAGCTGTGGTATTTGCCCTTAAAATTTGGCGCCATTATTTGTATGGAGTGCATGTTGATGTGTTCACCGATCACAAGAGCCTATAATATGTCTTCAGTCAGAGAGAGCTCAAGCTGAGGCAGAGGAGGTGGCAAAAGTTGCTCAAGGATTATGAAATGAGTACTCTCGACCACCTAGGTAAAGCTAATGTTGTTACGGATGCTCTTAACAAGTTGTCTATGAGTAGTACTGCCCATATAGAGGAGGGAAAGAAAGTATTGGCTAAAGAGGTGCACAAATTAGCTCGATTGGGAGTTCAACTTGAGGAGAATAATGAAGGAGAAGTTAATGTTCAAAATGGGTCTGCATCATCCCTTGTAGTAGAGGTGAAAGAGAGGAAAGACCAAGATTATGTCCTTCTTCAATTGAAGGAAGCTATCCATAAACAGAAGGTAATGGTTTTATCCAACGGGGAAGATGGTGTGGTTAGGTACCAGGATAGATTGTGTGTCCCAAATGTCAATGATGTTCGAGAAAGGATCATGGTCGAAGCTCATAGTTCCAAATACTCTATTCATGATGGTTCTACAAAGATGTACCATGACTTCAGAGAAGTCTATTGGTGGAGTGGAATGAAAAGAGATATTACCGAGTTTGTTTCCAAGTGCCCGAATTTTCAACAGATTAAAGTTGAGCATCAAAGGCCATGTGGGTTAGCTCAGAATATAGATATTTCAGAGTAGAAGTGGGAAATGATCAATATGGACTTTATTACAGGTTTTCTGAGGTCCCGTAAGCAGCATGATTCAATTTAGGTAATTATGGATAGGATGACTAAATCAACTCACTTCTTGGCAGTCAAGACTACTGACACCGCACAGGACTACACGAGATTGTACATCCGAGAGATTGTTAGATTGGATGGGGTTTCCTTATCTATTATCTCGGATAGAGGGGGCCAATTCATCTCTCAATTTTGGAGATCCTTTCAGAAAGGATTAGGTTCGAAGGTGAATCTTAGTATAGCCTTTCACCCAAGACAGATGTCCAGGTAGAATGCACTATTCAGACATTGGAGGATATGTTGAGGGCATGTGCACTTGATTTTAATTGGGATGACCAGTTACCTCTCATTGAGTTTGCATACAACAATATCTATCATGCAAGTATTCAGATGGCTCCCTACGAAGAGTTGTATAGGAGGAGATGTAGATCACCAATTAGGTGGTTTGAAGTTTGTGAAAGTGAATTAAGTGGGCCATATTTTGTTCACCAAGCTATGGATAAGGTGAAGGTTATTCGAGAGAGGATGGAGACAATCCACAACTGCTAGAAATCTTACATCGATGTGAGGAGGAGATACCTAGAGTTTAAAGTGAATGATTGAGTGTACTTGAAAGTGTCATCCATAAAAGGTGTTATGAGGTTTGGGAAGAAGAAAAAGCTTAGTCCTCGATACATTGGTCCCTACAAAATTGTGAGAAGGATTGGAAGTGTCGCTTATGGGTTGGAGTTACTTTCTGAGTTAGCTGCTATTCATTCGGTATTTCATGTCATGGTGTTGAAGAAGTGCTTGGGAGATCCTTCATTGGTAGTTCCCATTAATAATATTAGATTTAAGGATAGCTTGTCCTATGAAGATATTCGAGTTCAAATTCTTGGTCGTTAGGTTTGCAAATTGAGGACCAAAGAGATAGCCTCTGTCAAATTCTTGTAGAGGAATCAATTTATTGAGGAAGCCACATGGGAAGCTGAGGAAGATATGAAAGCCAAATATCTGCACTTATTCGTACCTATCGATGAGAATGTTGAAGGTAATGTCCCTATTCTTAATTTGATTTGGTAGGTCCATCCTTGGGTTTGAATAGTTGATTGCTTAGAGTATTTGATTGGTTGAACAATTGAGTATTAATTGTTATTCGTTCCTCAAGTTCATCATTGGTTCGCTCATCATTCGAGGACGAATGATCCTAAGGGGGAGATATTGTTATACCCCTAAAAATTTTAAGCTAAGACCCGAGCCATTCTTCTTATGCATATAGGACCGAACACGATTACTTCTAATTGTACATATCCTTTAGGATTAATTCCTAAGTCTTTGAAGTCTATTAGAGGTAAATTAAGGTCATAAAGATCCTTTAGCACAAAATCAAGTTGAAACCTTCCTTAAGGATTGAGTTTCGGTAGAAGATTTTACTTGGATCAACTTCAAATGACCATATCTCTCAATATATAAAAATTTGGGTGGCCCATGACCTATCAAATTAAATATCGTTGACTCTTCTTTCCAACGCCATGAAGTTTGCATCAATTGGAGTTCAGAGTAAAAAATTATACCATTTTACTAGGCACTATCTTTTCGCACGCCGGCCGCGCGCCCGTACAACGAGGCAATGACAACTTCCCTCTCCGTAGCCGCATGCCTGAAGCATTTTCCGCACACCCACGCCGGCCTTTTTTTTTTATAAAACCCCAAAGACATAATTCATATTTCTAGTTCAAATATTTACCCTAGAAAGAGAAGTTTTCAATAAACTAACTCCCTCCAAGGTTCATCCATCATCCAAGGTAAGATTTGACCATGAAATTCCATAATTTCTTCATCTTAACACCAATTTATATCTTTTATCCATAGAATCTATAGGTTTTCAAGAAAATCCATCTCTAAGGTTCAAGAAACGGATTCTTTCCATCTCTTCCTTCAAAGATCTCACCTTTTTGAAGAATTAAGAATGTATAAGGTAAGTAAGGTTACCCATAACATGGATTGAATTCATACGTGTGCCCTACATCTTCAGTTTACTTAGTTGAGATAAGTGTCAATGTTCCATGAAGTGAGTTCTTGAATTATCTATCATTCCTATTGAGTTCGTATATAAATTTCCTTGTGTTATTGTACATGTATTATGATATTCCTTGATGAGTTCTAGAATTGAATCTTGTTGAGAGTGTGGGTTCGTGTTTGCATCCATATAAACCCTAATTGAGAATTCATTGTACATTATGCATTGATGGAGTTTTAAAGAACGCACTGTGAACATCTTGCATTAAATATTTTATGCATTTATCTTGAGTTAAAGAATAACAAGTGTTATCTTTGATTGAGAAAGAGTTTGAGCATGAGTTGAGAAATCTCCGGAGTAGCATTTTAAGCACGAGTGTTCAATGTATAAATGAGTTGAGTAATATTTCATTAAAACGTCTATTTTTAGATTGAGTTGAGAATTCACATTGTTTTAAATGCATTTCTTGAGTTGAGACGAGTTGAGTCTTGAGCTAAAGTCCGAAAGGGACTAAATGATTAAATTTAGAAATTTTCTCACTTAATATGTTTATGAGCATAACAAAGTATTTTGGGAGTAGTATCGACCACAGATATAGGGTGAGCCTATAAACTACGTAGCCTGTGTAGGATAAAGGTCAAGCCTCTCTTGTCCTAAAAGAGGACTTTTGTACTGGATCTATGAAGTTGAGAGTCCTTTATCCTAGCAAGGTATTGGACGACTGTGGCAACGACAACTCTTAAGCGTTGTATCATCACTAGCACATAAGTGATGGTTATCGGTTAGAGAACCTCCTAAAGAGTAAATTATCATACTTTCATATATTGAGGTATATCTCTTATTGCATATCATTTAAATCATTATATTATTCTACTTCATGCTTTATTGAGTTGAGCTACTTTTAGAGTTGAGTCCTATGAGTTGAGTTGACTATCTTGATTAAGTTTCCTTTCAGCCATTTTACATACTCATACATTTCATGTACTGACGTTATTTAGCTTGCATCGCTTTATGATGTAGATACAGGTGATAGAGGTCCTCAATAGGTACACCGTTGAAGACTAAACCCCGTCTAGCTTTTGGTGAGGCCTCCTTGCATCCGGAGGACTTCAGTTATATTTCTTCCATTCATTTTTCTTTTGATTGTCAGTTGATGTAGCCTTGGACTTGTCTTGTCACCTATCTAGTATTAAGTTAGAGGCTTCACGTACAGAGTCAGAGTAGAGTTAGATGAATTTGTTCCAGAGTTTGTTTTAAAAACTAAATTTCATTATTGAGTATGTGATATTGAGTTCCTTCATGCTTGAGTATTTTTTAGTATATTATTTCATTATTCATGATGTTTTGAGTGCCCACTTGAGTTATCTGTCTTTTGAGTTATGTTGAACCTTCCGCTGAGAGTTTGGATGTGTGATTGGATCAAGTGGTTCGCTTGGGGATCAGCAATAGTCTTCGAGTGCCGCCGCGTCTAGGGTATCCTTCCGGAGCGTGACAAGCTATTCTTATGTTATCTTTATAAAGATGGATTGATATTTATTACTATCTTTCCTAATGATGTTAAT
The DNA here is from genome assembly GCF_947179165.1 of Solanum dulcamara. Lineage (NCBI taxonomy): Eukaryota > Viridiplantae > Streptophyta > Magnoliopsida > Solanales > Solanaceae > Solanum > Solanum dulcamara. Next base: position 28,676,805 of record NC_077243.1, read on the forward strand.
GACTATAGTTTCATGAAAGTTTCGTTGGGATAAAGACTTAGCACCGAGAGGACTTTAAGGTAGGGTTTAGTTTGGTAGCCATTGTAGGTACCCAAGAAAATCCTAATAGCAACCTTTAGTCCCTAACTATGTTACTCGCGTAGGCTTAACGATACCAATATGACAAAACTAGTGGATCCACATATAGCACAGTTAAAGAAAGTACCATGATGGAGTATATCTTGATAAGGTAGCCTCTCCCTTTTTGATGTTGGGATCATCGAATTCCATGTAATAGATCGCATAGTCTTAAGTGTCGGTTAAGGTCCTATCCCATACCAATTAAAGAAAAGTTATAAAGTTCTCATGATGATGATGTTTTGAAACATTGCCCAATGATTATGATGTTTTAATGTTTTCATGGTTTTATTCATATTTTAAGATATTGGTCTTGCATCTCATGATTCATATTGATTATGTCCTATGATTATTGTTCATGCATACTTCTCACATACTTAATGCATTTCATGTATTAACACATACTTTTTGCCTACATTGTATCATAATATAGGGTTCGAGGATCGTGTTCATCCTCCTGTTCGTGGCTAGAGCTTGTTACACTTGTACTTGTGGTGAGTCTTTGTTGACACCCAATTTTGATTGACCTAAAACCCACTTTCGGACTGCTATTTGATTGAGTAAGTATTTTAAAACTTATCTATTTTATTTTTATGTTTTAGTTTTATCCGATTATTTACATATCTTGGTGTTCATAATTTATAAATTTATTTATTATTATTATTATTATATATTATTATTATTATTATTTTTATATAATAATTATTATTTAATTATTTTTATTTTTCGAATAATGATTTTCGTACTTTCAAATTTTTAAGCATTTATTCAGTATTTTACTATTATTATTATTATTATCATTTATTTATTCATTTTTATTTAGAATAATGATTTTATATAAAATTTGAATTTGAAGTGCTTATTTAGTATGTAATATGTATACATTATATAATCTATTGTGAAATATATTTCTTTTACATGAAAAGTTATTACTTATTATACTTATTTAATATGTATAGTATTTTATTAATTAAATAGCAATTCATTCAATTTTCTTTCAAATTGTTTAAATTATAACATTCTCTATTCAATTTTATTTCAATCCTAGTCAATTTTATTTAAAATCATATCAATTCTAACCAAATCATACCCAATGTGAATTCATGTGGTCTAATTTTAAATTCTATTACCCAATTTTAATCTCATCCTTTTATTTTGTATTGATCAATGTCCATATTTTAATCCTCATTATTTTCTATTTCAATTACATACACTCAAAATCCTAAAACTAATTTACTCTTCTTCTTCTCAAAGAAGGACCGCCCCTATCTCCCTCACGCTATTTCCTCTCTCTCAAAAACCACTGCCACCCACACCCCTCCTCCACGCTGCTCCATCTCCGGCAAGAACAAGCCGGAGAACATCATCTCTTCCCCACGTCACCATCTCCGTCTCTTCCCCACGCCGTCGATCTCTCTCCCTCACCCTCACCCTCTCCTCTCCACTACACCACCCTCTTCAATCGCTGCTCCACCACTGGCAAGATCAAAGTACCGCCGTGGTTTCCTCTTCCCTTCTCCCCAGAGAACCGCTCTTCCTCTCTTCTCTCGTCTCCGATGAACCCCAGAGGAGACAACCACCCTTTGCCGGTGAAACTCACAGGAATGCCGCCCTCTATCCTCTCTCTAATCCATCACCACCCTCTTCTCTCTCCCGCGTCTGCGAACCACCAAACTCCGGCGAAGCTTCATCTAAAAGTCACTGCATGTCTCCACTGGCTCATCGCTCCAGCCATCGCCTCCTATTCTCACTGTTTTAGCAGCTCCTACCAAGTGAAGGAGATGAGACGCCGTCGAGTCCAGAGCTGGACTGACCAAGAACGAGACAGATGGATCATTTTTATTTTTCTTTATAAAAACGGACCTTAAAAGATTCATCCCCGGTATGTTTTCTTAATGGTTTGTCACAATCTTCTTTTCAACTTTTATGTCTCACTTACAGGTCTCAGCTTTGTTTTAATGATTCTTACTTGTTATATTAAATATCCTTAATAGTTTTGTTTAGCCTTTTCTATTCTGATTAAGAATGATTGGTTTTGTTAATTCTGCATTTGTTGCCCTCTGGAATGCAATTCTAAAATGCAAAACTTTTTGATGCTTTTATGAACTCTGGTTGCGATTCCTTATGTTGTTGGCTCATCGATTCTTTCACCTATGTCTTTCAAACACATATTTGTAGAGTGAAATAATTGATTTGGTGATTTTAATTTAATACTTATATCTTGAATATTTTCTTGCTTACTCCCTTTGTGAATTTGAATGATCACAGCCTCGTTTTGGCTATATGGTTATTCATCAGCTCTTTATTTGAATATCTGAATATTTATGGTAAATTGGCCTACTGATTGATTCTTGAAAATACTATTTGTCTCCGCGGTTGACTGGACTAATTTGAGAGGGAATAAAATAAGTGATTTATTATTTTTTCCTTTTAAAAGTTCGAACAACCTTTTACATGATTGGATATCCTAGCTGTATTTCATGCATGATTAATTCTCCTTGCCTTAATTTAGATTCGGACAGATTCTTACGTACATATTTATGGTAATTTATATCAATCAATTGAGCTCCCATATATGGTGCCGATTGACAAGAATAATTTCTTTCCTTATATCTTTTATTTAACTGATCAGTTCTCTTTACTATATAATAAGAACAACATTTTCTCTTTGGATACGATAACACGGGACATACTTTATACTTGATCACTGGAACACTACTGAATACACTATACTTGAGTACTGAACATCTCCTCTAAGTTTTCTTACACTTCAAAAATTTCTTTTCTTGTTCCTACTACCTTTCTGGCACGAGCACTGCTCGGAATCATCGAGGTTCTTGTGATCTTGACATGTCGGAGATAGGGATTGATTGTGCTCCAAACTCTCTTATTATTGCCTACTTAACTGGTTAGTATTTCTTACCAACAACAACAACAACCCAGTGAAATCCCACAACATGGGGTCTGGGAAGGGTAGAATGTACGCAGACCTTACTCCTACCAAGGTAGGACGGCTGTTTCCTGGAGACCCTCGGCTCAGTAAAAGCATAAATGCATAAAAAAATGTTAGATAAGAATAGAAAATTAAAAGCTTTATGAGAAAAACAACAAACAAATAACGAATAGATAATAAATAAATACAAATAAATAAATACTAATAACAAATAACGATTAAATAAATAATGAAAGCGCCATAGGTAAAATTGACTAATCAAAGCATAGAAAGTAATAAATAATAACAGAAATAACAGATTATTCTTACCAGAATAATCTTATTTACTGCATATTCTTACTTTAAATTTCTTACATAGTTTATCTTAGAAAATAGAAATGGAAAGCATCCTTCTATATATGTGTGCGTTTATTCTATTATATTTTGATATGTATACATTATTACCTTCTCTTTCTTGAAAGTTACATGATCATTGCATATTGTTGTTATTCGTATCTTGTTTGTACTTTCTTTATGGTTTAGCAGGTGTTGAACAAAAGTTCAAGACAAGAAGAGTTTGCTTGGGTGGAAAAGTCGGGATCTTATCGTTTTTTACTTTAAATCTTTTGTTTATAATGTGTATTACTTTATTTACTTACTTCTTTATTCGGGTCTTGTAATAATGTTGTAAACTCTCCATATAATAAAATAAAATAACGCAAGGCTGCTTTCGGTTCGGGACGGGGAATTATGTGCTTATTTGCTTAAATATTTTTCTTTTGTTTGCTAAACATTTTTTTTCTTTTCACCACTTATATATTTATTTACACTTTTACTCATTTAAAAAAAACCCATTATCTTGCTTCCTTTTTCTACAACTTGAACTAGATGGTGTGTTCAAAATTATTAGTGATTATAAAAATAATATCTCCTAACCTATAGTTAGCGGGAAAGTAAAAGGAATTACGAGGTCTAAATTCAAATTTTAAACTTAGCCAATGCGTCCCCGGGAGTACCACCTACCCAAGAGTTTTCAAAAGGGATTATGCGTATTTATATGTAAATATTTATGTGCTTATATTTAAATCAATGGTGCCCTCACTTTAGGGATATCTTTCACCGACAGACATGGTTCAACAAAAACTTTCACTTGTATTTAAATTATTATTATTATTTTTTAAGACCAACCTCAAATCAAAGAATGTTTCTATGGTGGAGGAGCGTGATTAACAATATCGTGGCATCATCCTATAAAGAAACAAACATTTTTTCCAAGTCTCTAAAAATTCTATTGTGACTTTCTCGCAAATGTTAAAATTTTATCCTTACAAATTAATTTTATGATTATGTTTTATTTTGTTTGTGATAGTTTAGTATATATGCGATTTCTATAGATTTTTCATATATAACTTTGCTATTTCTCTCTTCTTGCTTATCTGATGTTATAAATTGCACATGATTGGTCACCTAATTATTTCATTTGTGTTAATTAAGTAATAATTAAATTTGCATATTTAAATTTTCTTTCTATTAAACAAATAAGTTAATTATATTATAACATAGATTTGTGTAAATTCGATTAAACAAAATGGATTCATGTTTATTTCATTTACTTGTTATAAAATTCTTACATTCTTTATTATATTTATTTAGTTAATTTATGGTTAAGTTATTTAATTTGTTTTAAGCTAATATAATTTTATCTCTTTTATCACATAGCTTTTCTTTAATTAATAATAATGATTAGAGACATTTATTTGTCATATTTTTTAAACCTCCACATAAATTATAAGATTCCATTGGAACCCACCTTTGTGGACTTCGAAAGGTGTTAGTGCCTAACACCTTTCGATTGAGGTTATTAGAACCCTTACACGATCTATTATTTCATAGAATTTTTAAAATTAATTTATTTGCAATTTAATTTAAAACGGTGCTCTAACACGCCTTTAATTCGTTAGGTGACGACTCTTCTCTTCTTTTTAAAAAATCCTAAAAAAGAGTTATCATGTCGTTGCAATCCTGTTTTGAGAAAAATGGGGTGCGACAGCCCACATGTTCCGAGGATGTGTGTAATGGCCTTGAAGGTCATTTTTGGAAATTTGCGCAAAATTACTATTTTACCCCTATCATTAGTTCCTCCAAGTGTCATTTGTTCCGTTTGTGTGGTTGAATGTGTTCAAATCTTAATAGTTAGTGAATTAGGTAAATTCTTAAGTTTTATAAAGTTAAGAGGTGAAAAAGTGGTTTTCGATACCAATCGGAGCTATGGGTCTCGGAACGGAATTCTGTTAGTTCCATCGCTCCGAAATGTAGAAATTGGTCTAGCGGAGTCATCGGAATCAAATTTAGGGTTGATATGTGAATTTGAGGTCTCAAGTTGGAAAGTTAATTTTAAATGAGTTAAGTTTGACTTTGGTCAACAAATTGAGTTCGAAAACTCGAATTGAATTTTTGATAATTCCAATGGTTTCAGGGGGTGATTCTAACGCTAGAAATGACTTTGTTGTAATTTTTAGAGGTTTCTGAGGGTATTTTAGGTATTTTAAGTGTCGAAACTAGTTTAGTTGAAACTTATCGAATTTTGGGTCAAGGAGACCTCGAATTTGAATTCCGATGGTTCCATTGAGTCTGAATAGTAGGAGTGCATACAAGGTTTGTGTATGTGAAATTTCAAATGCTTTTCGAGGGTCCAACCAAGAGCGTTATTAGACTTGAAAAAATTACAGATTTTGATTTTCTGGTGCAACACATTTCCTTCATTGCGATCACTACAGGTTACGCGATCGCGAAGGGTCTTTTCTTATGGTGTGCTTCGCAATCACGAGGAGGATCTTCGTAATCGCGAAGGGTGATGTCTTTGTGCTTTGCGATCGCGAGGTTTAATGACTCGCGATCGCGATGTGTAAAAATGACCTGAACAATATTCAACTTCGGGAAAAACCCCCCATTTCCTCTATTGTTGAGTTTTTGGAGCTTTGTGAGGCGATTTGAGAAAAGGTTTTCGAGTAAAATCGTTGGGTATGTGATTTTTAACCTAAAACTTTCTTTTTTCATTAATTATTTGTTGATTTTAACTCCTAAATTTTAGTTTTAAACTCCAAAACTTTTTGTTTCTTCCCTAATCCAAATTTAAGAAAATTGGTGATTTTCTAACTCGTTTTGTACTCTATTTTTCATGGGGTTTTCAATCATGAGTTCTTTATTACTAGTAGAACGTAATTTTGTAATAAATTCCAAATTTGACCATTTTCGAAATTAATCAATTTTTGGACTATTTTACCCTGATTCTAAAACCTATCAATATGAGTGTCATTTGACTCCTTATGACGCTTATGTTTTATTTTTGATAGCGATTTATCATTTCTGGCGTTGAATTCAAAGGTTATTTGTCTGGTAGAGCGTTCGAGTGCGGTTTCTGTAATTGAGGTAGATTTGGCTATCCTCCTTGGGGCTGCGTTGGGATGATTAGTCAAATTCTTTGGTTTAGACTTTGGTACGGGGTTGTAGTGTAGTTTGAGACTGATAATTTATATTGTGATGCTCGTGTGGAGGCTTATGTGTTGTGTAGCCGTGTGGGTGCCTTATGTGATATTTTATCTGTTATTAAGACTATGTAATCCATCACTTAACTGAATTAGAGATGTGAAATGATTATTTGACTTGAGATGCCCGCATGAGGGGTTGATTTAAGGGTTTTGAGCATACCTGAGTATTGAAATATTATCGAAAGTGGGTGAACACTTCATTTGAGGCATTTCCTTCCCATTACTGTCTATTGAGGGTGAATATCATGTTTAGGTTAAGTTTTGAGAACTTCAAACCTTATACTACATGTTGAGTTGAATATTATCTCCATGCCGTATATGTTATGAGCGCATTCATCCTCATTCATATCATAATTAATCATTGGAAAGTTGAGAACAGTGGAAATTCATTTTGAGAAAGAAAAAATGTGACATCTTTTGTGTCCTTGACCATAAGTAGGTGGTAAGTGGATGAGATATTAGTATCATGAGGCCTTGACCATGAGATGGGTGGCGTGGTAGTTGATACATTATGATTGTGACGAGTTATAAGGTGTATGAGACCCCCATGGGTCCTGCTTGATAGCATAGCTTGGCAGGTGTATACGATAGGTTGTGTGATAGCCTTGATCCCACCGTACCATTATATTATTGTATCCTCATAATCATTGCATTGCACTGATACCTGTGATATTTGTTCTATCTGTTTAATTGTGATACTGAACTATATTTATGTGTTTGCTTTATTTGCACTGTTCTATATAAATTGGCGATAGCGTAGTCGGAGTGCGATTTTTATGTGTACAGGTAGAACCGTTTCTTAGTCTATTTCGTAGTTTCTGATTAATTCCTTATACTCAGTAGGTTAAACCTACTAAGTACATGTGGATTGTACTCACCTCTACTTCTACGTCCCTTTTGATGCAGATCCTAGTCAGGGTATCCTGCACGGCAGTTAATCTCCTTCTCTTGCGGATATTCATTATTCAGATCAGCAGGGAGATCTTGGGATACAGATCGATGTTAGGCCATCTTTTATTTACAGTCTTTTCTATATTCAGAGACTTACACTGTGTATTCAGACTCAAATTTGTATTAGATGCTCTTACACTTACGATACCAGATTTTGGGATAATTTCATTATTGTCCTTAAATTATGCGTTTATTTATGGTCTGACTTCCCTTTGGGAGTTTCATATGATTTTAATTTTCAGCTTATACATCGGGTTGAGGTTTGGGATGTGTACCATCATGACCTCGATTTTCGAGTCATGACAAATTGGTATCAGAGTGCTAAGCTCACCGATCTCATGAGTTAAAAAGTAGGGTGTCTAGTAGAGTCTTGCGGATTGGTACGTAGATCGCTTGAGCTGGTGTATGAGCATGAGGGTGATTATGAGCAGCATACTAAAGAGCAGAGGCTAACCTATCCTCCAGTGGTCCCTGATAGTACTCCGATGATTCAGGAGTTATTGGTTAGACTATTGGCTAGATTGGATAGTACTCTGACTTTTGGTGTTCTCCCAGGTACTTCAGGCTCCCTTATCGCAGTTGGTACCACGCCCCCAGTTCAGGGTCTAAATGTTGGGTTTCAGACTCCGGGATCTTCATTTGTGCTTTCTATCATACCCCCGAGATTTGTAGCTCCGCCAGTTTCTGCTTGTGCTGCCATGTTAGTAGTTGAGCAGATGAGCTTTGAGAGATTTGTTCGATTAGAACCTCCTAGATTTGATGGTACGGCCGGGGAGAAGGCCTATGATTTTCTAACTGAATGCCAGGACAAGTTGTTCAATCCGGGTATTCTTGAGGCACATGGAGTAGCCTACACTTTGTATCAGTTTACAAGGGTGGCCAAGGAGTGATGGAGATCGATTATTTCTCGTAGGCCTGTTGGTTCACCTATGATGAGTTAGGAGAAGTTTTTTGAGGTGTTTCTTGAGATGTTTGTGCCTTATAGCCTCTATGACGAGCGCAGAGGCGAGTTTGAAAGATTAGAGCAGGGCTTTCTATCTGTATTTGAGTACGAGGCTCGCTTCCATGAGTTTTCTCTTTATGCCATGTCTAGTAGTCCTGTTGAGTTTGAGTGGATCCACAAGATGGTGAAGGGATTCGTGGGTTATCTTCAAGAGGCTACAACTTCCCTTGTACCATCCGGTAGTATCTTCTAGAGTGTTATTGACCACGCCAGGATGATATAGAGCATTCGACATGCTAGACAGGTCGGGGCCAAAAGGTTCCGTTGGCAAGGTCAGTTTGGTGGTCTCTCCTTCAAAGGCAGAGAGTATTTAGGTTCAGGTCTCTATGGTTATCAGGGCAGACCAATCTAAGCATCTATTCAGGGCTCAGATGGTACAGGTGTATCTAGATCATGTCAGGCTGGTTATAGTGGTTCTTTGAGCTCTAGAGGATGTATTGACATTTCTGGTTATCCTCCATGGGGTTCAGGGCTTCGAGGCTGCTTTGTGTGTGATGAGTTTGGGCATAAGGCCACTAGAGGTGGCACCAAGGGTGCCAAGGGTGGAGCTAGATGTGGCGCTCGTGGTGGGTAACATTCCAGAGGTGACCGTCAGTTGTGCTATGCTATACCAGGTAGATCTTAGGTGAAGGCCTCTAATGCAGTTATTACAAGTATTGTTCCTATTTGCCAGCATCCTGCTTCAGTATTATTTGATCCAGGGATGTGATTACCTATTTTGATGTGGGTAGTGATTATGTGTGTGAGCTTCTTATGTGCCTATTACTATTTTTATCCTGGTAGGTGAGTCCTTAGTGGTGAATCGGGTATATCGGGGTTGTTTGGTGGTATTCTCGGGCAGAGAGACCCGTGAAGACTTGATTTTATTAGACATGCTTGACTTTGATGTGATATTGGGTATGGACTGGTTATCTTCTTATCATGCTATATTAGATTGTTATGCAAAGACTGTGACCTTAGCTTATCCCAGTTTGCCTAGCTTGGTGTGGAAGGGTAATCGAAGTTCATATCCGAAGGGGGTACTATCTTATATTCGTGCTCATTGTCTGATCAATAAGGGTTGTTTGTCTTATTTGGATCATGTACGTGATCTCACTACAGAGCTACCTCCTTTAGAGACTATGAGGATGGTGAGAGAGTTTATGAATGTGTTTTCTATAAACTTGTCGGGTGTTCCTCCTGACCATGATATCGATTTTGTGATTGATTTGGAGTTGGGAACCAAGCCCATCTCTATTTCTCCTTATCGTATGGCTCCGACGGAGTTGGAGGAGTTAAAAGAAAAATTGGAAGATTTGTTGAAGAAGGGGTTTATTCTGCCTAGTGTATCGACGTGGGGTGCATCAGTCTTATTTGTGAAGAAGAAAAATGGTAATATGAGGATGTGTATTGACTATCAATAGTTGAACAAAGTCACCATCAAGAAAAAGTATCATCTTCCTCGCATAGATAATTTATTTGACCAGCTTTAGGCATTAGTGTTCTCAAAAATTGATTTGAGGTCGGGTTATCATCAGCTGAGAGTTTGAGAATCTGATATCTGAAAGACTGCATTCACGACTCGTTATGGGCATTATGAATTTGTGGTTATGTCTTTTGGGTTGACTAATACCCAAGCTATTTTTATGGAGTTGATGAACCGGGTATTCCGACCTTATTTGGACTCATTTGTGATCGTATTTATTGATGATATCTTGGTTTATTCCAACAATGAGGAGGATCATGTTAGTCACTTGAGGACAGTCCTTTAGAGTTTGAGAGAGGAGAAGTTGTATGTAAAATTCTCCAAATGTGAGTTTTGCTTGAGTCCGTGGCATTCTTGTGTCATGTGGTGACCAAGGATGGTATTATGGTGTGACCTTACCTGAGGAGGGTGTGACCTTCATTGTGTTTTTCGATTCTTCGGGATCAGCTTGGGTGGTGTATTGATGCAAAAGGGTAGAGTTATAGCTTATGCTTCTCGATAGTTAAAGGTAAAAGAGAAGAACTATCCTACCTATGACCTTGAATTGGCGGTGGTGGTGTTTGTTTTGAAGTTGTGGAGGCATTATCTCTATGATATGCATTGTGAGGTCTTTACTGACCACCATATCTTTAAATATATCTTTTCTCAGCCGAATCTGAACATTAGGCAGCGTGGGTGGTTGGAGTTATTGAAATACTATGACATCACCATTTTTTATCATCCGAGCAAAGCTAATGTGTTAGCAGATGCCCTGAGTCGCAAAGTATCTAATATGGGTAGTTTGGCCTTCCTTAAGGCGGATGAGAGGCCTTTGGCTTTGAAGGTTCAGTCATTAGCTAGATAGTTGGTTCGACTTGATATTTCTACACATCATAGAATTTTGGCCTTTGTGGAGGCTAGGTCTACTTTCATGGACCAGATTCATACACACCAATTTGAGGATGACAAGTTGAAGTCCATCCGAGACAAAGTGTTGAGTGGTGAAGCAAAATCAGCCTCTCTTGATCTAGAAGGAGTTTTAAGGATTAATTATCGTATTTGTGTGCCCAAGGTTGGAGTTTGAGTACATATGATATTGTAGGAGGCTCATTGTTCCAAGTATTCAATTACCCGAGAGTGGCAAAGATGTTTCATGACTTAATGTAACACTATTAGTGGTGTGACATGAAGAGGGATATTGTTGATTTTGTGGCTAAGTGTCTGAATTGCCAACAGGTGAAGTATGAGCATCAGAAATCGAGTGGTACTATATAAAGGATGCCCATTCCCAAGTGGAAGTGGGAGCGTATTACTATGGATTTTATGTCTGGATTACCCATGGCATTTGGTAAGTATGACTCTGTTTGGGTGATTGTGGACCGATTGACCAAATCAGCCCATTTCCTTTCGGTGAAGACTAGCTACAATGCAGAGCAGTTAGTTAGGATCTATCTTTGTGAGATTGTTAGGTTGCATAGGGTGCCTATATCTATTGTGTCGGATTGGGGTTTAGTGTTCACTTCTCACTTCTGGGAGGCATTGTAGCATGGTTTAGGTACGTGACTAGAGATGAGTTCAGCATTTTATCCCGAGATCGATGGCCAGTCTGAGTGGTCTATTTAGGTGTTGGAGTATATGCTTAGGTCCCGTGTGATTGATTTTGGTGCCCGATGGGACCAACACTTGGCCTTAGCGGAGTTTATCTATAATAACCGTTATCACTCCAACATTCAGATGGCACCATTTGAGGCATTGTATGATCGTAGGTGTCGATCACCCATAAAGTGGTTTGATTCAGTTACGGTTGATGCATTAGATACTGACTTACTCAAGGATGCTATGGAGTGGGTACATTTGATTCAAGGTCGATTATTGATAACCCAGAGTCGTTAGAAGAGTTATGCTGATAGAAGGGTTTGTCCCTTAGAGTTCATGGTGGGTGATTGTGTGTGGCTTAAAATATCGCCCATGAAGAGGGTGACGAGGTTTGAGAAGAAGGGCAAGCTTAGCCCAAGGTTTTTTGGCCCATTCGATATTTTGAGGAGAGTGGGAGGAGTGGCTTATGAGTTTGCCTTACCTTCTAGACTGTCAGGTGTCCATTCGTTGTTTTATGTCTCTATGCTTCGCAAGTATATACCATATGAGTCCCATGTGATTTCTTATGATGCTGTGGAGTTGGGTTCGTATTTGACTTATGAGGAGGAACCGGTAGCTATCCTAGACAGGAAGCTTCGTAGGCTCAGGACCAAGGAGATCGCTTTGGTCAAGGTGCAACAGCGGCAACGGCCTGTTGAGGAGGCAACTTGGGAGTTAGAGTCTGATATACGAGCCTGGTACCCTCAGTTTTTTTAGGCTCCAGGTACTTTTCTTTATTTTATGTTCAAGGAAGAACATCATTGTTAGCGATGGATGCTGTAATGACCTTGAAGGTCATTTTCAAAAATTTGCACGAAATTACTATTTTACCCCTATCAGTATTGCCCTCGAGTCTCAGTTTGTTTGGTTGAATGTGTTAAAATCTTAATAGTTAGTGAATTGGGCAATCTTTTGAGTTTTATAGAGTTAAGAGGTTAAAAAGTGATTTTCGGTACTAATCAAACTCAATTGAGTGATTTTCAAAAAGTAATTTTGCAATAAAATTTCATATTTGACCCTTTTCGAAATTAATAGATTTTTTGATTGTTTTACCCCGATTCCGAAACCTATCAATATGGGTGCATTTGACTCCTTATGACGCGTATGTTTCATACTTGATAGTGGGTTATTATTTCGGGCATTGAATTCAAAGTTGTTCGTTTGGTAGAGCGTTCGAGTGCGGTTTCGGCAATTGAGGTAGGTTTGGCTATCCTTCTTGGAGTTGAGTTAGAGTGATTAGTCAAATTCTATGTTGAAGACTCTGGGATGGGGTTGTAGTGTAGCTTGAGACTGATAATTTATATTATGATGCCCGTGTGGGGCTTATATGTGTTGTGTAGCCGTGTTAATGTGATATTTTATCTGTTATTGAGACTGTGTAATCTATGACTTAACTTAATTAGAGATGTGAAACGGTTATTTGACTTGAGATGCCTGCATGAGGGGTTGAGTTAGGGGTTTTGGGCATACTTGAGTATTGAAATATTGTAGAAAGCGGGTGAACACTTAATTTGAGGCATTTCCTTTCCATTACTATCTATTGAGGGTGAATATCATGTTTAGGTTAAGTTTTGAGAACTTCGAACCTTATACTACATGTTGAGTTGAATATAATATATATGCCTTATATGTTGTGAGTGTATTCATCCTCATTCATATCATCATTAATCATTGGGAAGTTGAGAACTATGCAAATTCTTTTTGAGAAAGAAAATGTGACATCTTTTGTGTCCTTGACCACGAGTAGATGGCAAGTGGATGAGATATTAGTATCATGAGTCCTTGGCCACAAGTTGGGTGGCGAGGTAGTTGATACATTGAGATTGTGATGAGGTATATGGTCTGCGAGATCCCCATGGGTCCTTTTTGGTAGCACAGCTCGGCAGGTGTATATGACAGGTTGTGGGACAGCCTTGATCCCACCGTACTAACATATCATTGCAAGGTCAAAACGCATTGCATTGCACTAATACCTGTGATATTTTTTCTATCTTTTTAATTGTGATATTGAATTGTATTTATGTATTTTTTATTCGTATCATTCTATATAATTTTGCGTCAGCGTAGTTGGAGTGGAATTTTTCTGCGTGCAGGTGGAAGCGTTCCTTAGTTTATTTCATAATTTCTGATTAATTCTTTATACTCAGTTGGTTAAACCTATTGAGTATATATGGATTTTTATTCACCCCTACTTCTATGTCCCTTTTTATGCAGATCCTAGTCAGGGTATCCCGCGCGGCAGCTGATCTCTTTCTCTCAAATATTCACTATTCAAATCAGTGGTTAGATCTTGAGATACAGATCACCACTAGTCAATCTTTTATTTACAGTCTTCTTTATATTCAGAGACTTACACTATGTATTTAGACTCAGATTTGTATTTAGATGCTCTTACACTCATGATACCAGATTTTGCGATAATTTTGTTGTTGTCCTTACATTATGCGTTCATTTGTGGTCTGACGTCCTTTTGGGAGTCTCATATGATTTTACTTTTTGGCTTAAACATTGGATTAGGGTTTGGGATGTTGCCATCATGAACTTAGTTTTGGATCGTGACAACGTGACACTTTACTTTCTTATAAGTTTATAACATTCTTTCGTCGCTTGTATTGGGTGAGCTAGGAGCTTGTTTTACGCCCCCCTCTAGTTAGTAGAGGCATGTTGGATGTTTAGAGTCTATGTTATCTTCCATTCTGTATTTTGATACTTATGCTCTATTTCGAGACTATGCGTAGGTGTCTATGCTTTAGCTTATTTACCTTATGTATGCTCTTGAATGGTATGCTAAGAGGCTTGGTTGGGGTCCTCCGATATTCTAATCTTCATGTCTATCCTAGGTCCTAGCTTGGTTCGTGACATGAAATATCTTATTTCTCTGATGTGATATCTCGAATGACCAACTTAAAGAAATAAGAATATGATATGTCTACTTACTTGGGACAAGTACAAGCAGTCATGGAGGAATTTGAAACGTTGATGCTCGTCACTACGAATGTGGAAAAATAACAAGAGCATAGACAAACATTATTTCTAGTTCTTACAATTGCTAGACTGTCTACTGACCATTATTCAGTCTGTCATCAGGTTTTAGCTAGTCCTATGGTTCCTACAATAAATGAGTTATTCTTTAGATTGCTTCATCTTGTCGCACCTCCCATTCACAAAGGCGTTTCATCATCCATTGTTGACTCATCTTTTCTCGCATCACAAGCCATAGAAAAACGAACATATCAGTCTATGAAGAATCGGCGAAAAGGAGGTCTTTTGGGAAACCTCGATCTAAGTATAGTTATTGCCATAAGCTTGGACACAATCGTGAAATATGTTATATTTTGCATGATCCACCACCCAATGTTGATCTTATTGCTATAAAGGAATATAATGAATTTCTTCAAAATCGTGCAAGTAAATAGACATATCCCCAAGTAGCCTCGGTTTCTCCGCCTGATCGACCATCCAATACTACTCATATTGCTCAGACAAAATATGATGAGTTCCTTTAATATCAAGAAAGTAATTAACCGTGTCCACAAGTAGCTTCGGTGCTCAGCCTGATGGTTCTGTTGCTAGTAATTCTTTTGCTTGTGTTTTACAATCTAGTCCTCCTGAATCATAGGTCATGGACTCAAGCGCTTCTGATCATATTACTGGTAACAAATCACTTCTGTCCGATATTGTTTATTCGCAATCTCTTCCTGCTATTACTTTAGTCAATGGAATCCAAACAAAACCAAAAGGGGTTGGACAAGCCAAGCCCCAATCTTCTGTCACTCTAGACTCTATTCTTTATGTTCTTGGTTCTCTTTTTAATCTGGAATCAGTTAGTCGTTTGACGTGTGCCCTACACTATGGCATAACATTTTTTGATGATTTTTTCTCATGCAGGACCGCACCACGATACTGATGATTGACACAGGACATGAATCACAAGGTCTTTACAATCTTACTTCTTCAAATTCCTTCACAGCATGCTCCGTTACAGATCTTCCAGACCTAATTCCCAAATATTTGGGACATCTGAGTCTATCCAAGCTACAGAAAATGGTGCCTAGTTTGTCTAGTTTATTCATATTAAATTGTGAGTCATGCCAACTCGAGAAACACACTCGTGCTATGTTTTCACGTAGTATTGATAGGCGTTCAAAGTCTATTTTTTCATTAGTTTGTTATGATATTTGGGGTCCTAGTAGAGTTAGTTCAACTTTATTTTGTTAGTTTCATTGATTATTATTCAAGATGCACTTGGGTTTTTGTAACGAAAGATCGCTCTGTATTATTTTTTATATTCAAAAGTTCCTTTGCTGAAATACAAAATCAGCTTGGTGTTTCTATTAGTACATTTTGTAGTGATAATGCATTAGAATACCTATCCTTCCAATTTCAGGGGTTTATGACTCACCAAGAAATTATTCATCAAACATCTTGTTTGTACACCCCTCAACATAACGACATAGATGAAAGGAAGAATAGGCATCTAACTGAGACTTCTCACACTCTTCTCATTGAATCCCATGTTCTGTTGCATTTTTGGGGTGATGCGGTCCTTGTATCTTGTTATTTAATTAATAGAATGCCTTCATCTTATATTCAGAATCAGGTTCCACATTCCATACTGTTTCCTCAATCACACCCTTACTCTATCGTGTCTTTGAGAGCACATGCTTTGTTCATAACTTAGCCCCAGGAAAAGATAATTTAGCCCCCTGTGCTCTCAAATGTGTCTTCCTTGGTTACTCTCGAGTTCAAAAAGGGTACCGTTGTTATTCACTTGATTTTCATCGATACCTTATGTTCATCAATGTCACATTCTTTGAATCTCAACCTTACTATACCTCTTATGTTCATCCTGATGTCTCTAAGCTCTTACCGATACCTCAAGTCTTACTTGTACCAACTTTTGAGGAATCTCCGGTTACTTTTACATCTCTAGTTGTAGTGCCACCACTCCTAACTTATCATCGTCCTCCTCGTCCAACACTAGTCCCAGATGATTCATGTTGTGCGTCAAATTTGCTCTTACTGCGTACTTGCCTCCTCCTAGCCAATCAATTAGACTTCAAAAAGGTATACGACCTACTCAATATTCTAACTCACATTATACTTTCTTGAGTTATTAGCGTCATCATCACCCCATTATGTCTTTGTATCATCTTTGCCCTCTATTTCCATTCCTAAAACTATAGGTAAAGCACTTTCTCACTCTGGATGGATGATTGATGAGATGTCTTCTTTATGTTCGAGTGGTACTTGGGCAGTTGTCTCCCTTCCTGCTGGTAAATCTATTGTTGGTTGTCGTTGGATTTATGCCGTCAAAATTAGTTCAGATGGTTAAATTGATCGGCTTAATGCTCGCCTTGTTGCTAAAGGGTATACTTAAATATTTGGGCTAGATTATAATGACACTTTTGCTCCCGTGACTAAAATAGCATATGCCTGTCTTTTTCTATCTATGGTTGTTGGTCGTCATTAGCCTATTCATCAGTTGAACATTAAGAATATTTTTCTACACGGTGATCTTGAGGAAGAACTCTATGTGGAGCAACCACGTAGTTTTATTGCTCAGGCGAGTCTAGTAGCCTTGTATGTCGATTGCGTAGGTCACTTTATGATTTGAAACAATCTCCTCAAGTCTAATTTGAAAAGTTCAACACAGTACTTCAGGAGTTCAGCATGACTCGTAGTGGAGCTGATCACTCTATTTTATAGACATTTTGCACCAAATCTGTGTATTTATTTAGTTGTTTATGTTGATATCGTTAACATCAGCAATGATCAAGACGGTATCGCTAATTTGAAGCAACATCTCTTTCAACATTTTCAAACTAAAGATCTAGGCAGACTGAAGTATTTTCTAGGTATTGAGATTGCTCAGTCTAGATCAGATTTGTTATTTCTCAATGCAAGTATGCCTTAGACATTCTTGAGGAAACATGAACCAAGGTATGTAAACCCATTGACACTCCTATGGAACCGAATGTTAAACTTCTTCCAGGACGGGGGGGGGGGGGGGGGCTCAGTAATCCTGAAAGGTATAGACGACTAGTTGGAAAGTTGAATTATCTCACAGTAACTAAACCTGACATCTTTTTTTCCTATGAGTGTTGTAAGTCAATTTATGAATTTTTCTTGTGATAATCATTGAGATGCAGTTGTTCGTATTCAGCGATATATAAAGTCAGCTCCTGGTAAAAGACTACTCTTCGAAGATCAAGGCCATGAATCCTGGTAAAAGACTACTCTTCGAAGATCAAGGCCATGAATGTTGTAAGTCAATTTATGAATTTTTCTTGTGATAATCATTGAGATGCAGTTGTTCGTATTCAGCGATATATAAAGTCAGCTCCTGATAAAAGACTACTCTTCGAAGATCAAGGCCATGAGCAGATCACCGGATATACAAACGTTGATTGGGCAAGGTCACCCTCTCTAATACACGTTCTAAATTTGGATAATATGATTTAGTAGGAGGTAATTTAATGTCGTGAAAGAGTAAGAAACAAAGTGTGATTGCTCAATCTAGAGCAGAAACAAAATATCAAGCAATGGCCATAGCAACTTGTGAGGTGGTTTGGATCAAACAGTTGCTGAGAGAACTAAAGTTTGGAGAAATCGATCATATAAAACTTGTGTGTGATAATCAAGCGGCCCTTCATATCGCATCAAATTCAATGTTCCATGAAGGACTACACACATTGAGATTAATTGTCACTTTGTCAGAGAAAAGATATTCTCAGGAGATATTGTTACCAAATTTGTTAAGTCAAGTGACCAACTTGCAAATATCTTCACCAAATCCCTAGTTGGTCCTCGTATTAATTATATTTGTAACAAACTAGATACATACGATTTGTATGCACCAGCTTGAGGAAGAGTGTTAGAACAAATATAGATACACACAATTCTACTTAGAATAGGAATAAGAATAGTATATAACATCTTACTTGATAAAGAATTATTATATAATGCCTATAAATAGGATTCTCTGTGTAATAATGTAGACACAATAATAATATTTTTTTTTCTCTAATATTTGCCACAAACTACCTTCAATGACAGACTTTTTACACTAGGAGGACCCAGAACGTCTAAATTTGGTCTTAAGCAACGGAGGATACCTCTTCCTCAATTGTTCAACTCTGGACATTGTACAATGGAGAAAAAGCTTCACCTCAGGGTTGATTAAAGTAATTATAAATCTTCAAAGATGGGTCATTTCCCTTCTATCTCGAAACAAAAATAACAGTCGAAACCAAAGTCTAAAGCATAACTTAGCATACCTCGTTGTCCACGATTTGGACAGGGTAACTCCAGCCTCATAATTCATTCAAATTGCTCACCAAGTTACGGTAAACAAAAACCATGCGCAAATAAAGGAACAGTCAATAACTAAAGAGAAGTAGAAGAATCATTCACTTAAGGAAACCAAAAGCAGTGTCACTGAAACAATGCACTGTGCACTCAACCATTTAAAGCATTAGAATGGCTGAATCAAAATGAGACTTACTGGTTAACTAGCTCTGACTACGACTAAGTAGACAGCCCTAAGTTACAAAAGCACTAACAGTACACTAGAAATCACTACAATACTTCATCTAAAAGGGCAATCACCCAAGCAACAACATTACAAACAAACGGTACAGTTTAAAGTAAATAGAGATGACACAACTCAAACCATTCCTTTGGGTACCAGACTAAAAACACCATACTAGTAGTACAATGTTACCTGAGGCATTCCTCCATCAGTAACAACCTTAGACAGCAGGGGAGTAGGATAATTAGTCAGTTAGACCATACATGGACCAGTCCAAGCCTGTTCCCAGTATAGATCTCATTGCGCTCTTCGTCATAGAAGAGGGCAGTAATATCTTCTAGGGCTTCTGCAACAGTGCTCCTAATTCTGGAATCTTGGACCCGCTTATTTGAGTTGTAACTTTTTTTACCAGGCACACTGCCACTAGCATTACAATCATCAGTGGCCTTGCCACTGGTTGCTTTTATTTTAGCAAGGCATTTGCCAGTCAGAATATTGCTGATATTAATAGATCCCGCTGCCAAACCAGAATACTCATACTCAGAAATCCATGATATAAATATATAAAAAAAACAAATAAACGAAGAGATAAACATCAAATCTGTAAATAACCCCACTAGTTCAGCCCTCCAGGTAATAACAAGATTACTTACTCCCTAGCTATATGCATACAAAAATATGTTGAGGCAATCTGTAATACAGGACAAGTATGGCACATTGATTATGATATACAGCCAAATCCAAACTCCTATTAACTCCTTGCCATTTTGATTGACCTACTTTAAATAGAGTAGGTCCAAAAAATTTTGACCTTAATTAAAATGGCAAGTTTTTTTTTCCAACAAATTTTATAAAAAAATATTAGTATAAGTTATTTCAAATAATGTAACATGTTTTCAACAAACCTCTTTTATGTTTTCACATTTCAGTCGATTATTTAGACTCTTCTATACCATACTAAACAAATAACAACAATAATGTGTCAATTCCAAGCTAGCGGAGTCAGCTATATGAATCCCTCACTAAACATGCCAATACATTTAGACCAGTATCTATCCAACATTTGAAGACGATGATGATAACAACAAATAAAAAACAACTTCAATAAAAACAATAATAACATAAACATTAATGATGGTGCTAACAAGTAAAAATAACAATAGTAGCAGCCGTAATAATAATATCCACTCAAAGAGTTTACTCTTAAACAGCACAGAAGCAAACCCTCACTTAAAATGGATTTATATAAGCAGTGTTGTTTTCAATCATCAAGTAAGACTTAAGGAATTCTCAAAATCCAGCATACCATTTCCTTCAGATAAGGGATCATCAGAATCAGCTTTGCAGTATGAAATAATTAGGTCCTGATCACTAGTTATGTAAATGTTGTTAGTATTGCAATCAGGATGCCATAAAAGGTGATCCTCAAATGAAGTAACAAGCTCCCCGCGGAAGTTCCAAACAGCTACTGTTCTGTTTCTGAATGTCAAGAACAACTGATTCTCATACAGAAATATGAATGCAGAGGGGGTCATGAACTCAGTCCTGCTAACTTCTGTCAACTCAGAATTACGTACCTGCATCCAGCAGTTCATCAGATGTAATGATAAAGGAACACAATGAACTGTCGAACATAGATAGTTACTCACATCCAGAATCTGAAGATTTTCGTTCTCTTGCTTGACAAGAAGCTTTTCATTAAACTGTTCAATGAAATCCACCTTCTTATTCCGGTGAAGAAGATGGTTGAAAGATTTAAGAACAGTACCATCCTCGATGGACAGAATCTTCAGAGGCACATGGCCGCTAGCTTTGGTAAATATCAACAACATGATTCCTGGGCTGCTTAGAAAGGGAGCAACAATACACAAAATTGAGGATATCATAAAACATTAAAAATTGGTAGCGACTCAAGCAAACATGAAATGCTACACAAATAATACTCCCTCTGTTTTAATTTGTTTGTCTGCTTTTGACTTGCCAAGAAGTTTAAGACAATAAAGAAGACTTTTAATTGTGGTCCTGAACTAGAGATATGTAGAATGTACCAAATGTCCTTTAATCTTGTGGTCTTAAACATGCCATGTAGAAAGATAGAAATCAAATAAAGAGTTGCCAAAAAAAAGAAAGAGGCATTTTTCTTTAAACAGACTAAAGAGGGAAGTAAAACAAATTGAAACGGAGGGAGTAGGTCTTTAATCCATTCACGGAAAACGCTAATCTGAATACTAGCTAAAGCATTTATATGGTAGCCTATCAGGGATCACGTAATAATTGCAATGGCTTGTTGACCTGGAATGACACCCGAAGGAGCAAGACTATAATGTAGACAAGTTTCCACACAATTACTCAATCAACAAATCAAGTGTTTCTATCCATACATGCAAAAGTAATGAATTTACCTTATTTTGATCTCTTGAACATTTTTGTCCGATATTGAATATAACATTGTGTAATTCTTCAGGTCAAACACCTTGTATATGCTGATGAAAGTGAAAAGAATTCCGTAAGTACAAAAGCAACTTCACATGAATAAAAAAAAACAGATCTTTTTTGGGGGGAGGGGTGGGTCTCTTTGACATTAAAAAGGGACTTTATAACAGCACAATTACCTATCCTGGGCAGAGTAAGTAAGGACTTTTCCATTGACATCATCGAACTCCACAAAACCAGGCCATTTTAATGACTCTGACTCGAATAAAGCAAAGCCGGCATCTGGTTTACCCCTCCGAATATATCTATTTTTATCAACTATATCAGAACATGATAAAAGAACATATGTAAGAGAGAAACCAAGATGTAGTAGCTATCACATACTCAATCCTTGTGGTTCTGCATTTCAAGGAACTGAAATTATCTGATGCATAGACGGAAACAGTGATGAGCGAGTCATTGTTTTTATTATAAAACAAACTTCGTATAACTTCATCTGGACTGATGTTCAGAAAGCATATTCTCTGGTTTGTTTCTGCATTATTGGTAACAAAATATGGATCAATTACTTGAAGTCACTGCACAAGCACAAAGGTGCATAGATAGATAGATAGATAGATAGATAGATAGGAGCGAGAATACAAATATGCAGGAAAAAACATCAACAATTTGCTTTACCTCGACTAAATGCTGCACAGACGCCAGATTGTGCAAGCGCAAAGACAATATCACGTGCAGCAACTATCTCAATTATCTTTGATCTTTTCTTAAGAAAAGGAAGCACCATGGCACAATGTCCCTTAGGGTCATGGGTGTCATATTCCTCCTAAGATCATAGGTAAATTGAACAAAAGTGTCAGCAGAACTAAATTAACAAGAATAGATATGTAACAAAAGTAGAATTTTCAACTAACTGAATAAATTTTAAATGGAGTGCTGAACCACATCCAGAAAACAACAATGTGGTAAATCATTTTCAAGAAAATACATATACTTAAGAAAATAAAATTCTTCTTTCTCATAAACCAACCCTCAAAGGCGACAAACTGTAAAACTTGTTCTTTTTTCTTAGCTTTCTAGCCCATGCACATTTCTAGAAAACACAAAAGACAGAATTTCAAGTGAACTTGGCCAACTCAGTAATGGAAATATTTAATTCCCGGAATCCAAAAGATAGAATTAAAAAAATAAATCTACACATTAGTCGGACATTAATAATGGAACAAATCACAAATAACATAAACTTTTAACAGGCAATCAGCAAAAGTCTTCTCATCATACAACAAGAAGTCCATTACAAACATGCAAAAGACATCTATTACTTAGATATAAACTATCAGCTCTCTCGTACTACCTGCTCTAAAATGCACCCCTTCGGCAACAATAATAACTCTGTTTCATGCTATTACTTTGCATTTCAAACTGGTTGTTCATTAGTTCAATCAAAATGTTGCACAAATTTCAAGTCAAACAACTTAAGATCAGATGTACCATGCCATCAAATTGTAGACATTGGATATTACAAATCTAATTGAACAAAATTTCTTTTGTGAGTGATAACAAGTAGCAACTATCATTATTTTGCCTATAAAATAGGGAACTGAAGCTATAATTTACATATAGTCATAGTATTACAGTTTGAAGCTTAACTGCGCAAATAAAACAGACACATTCCATAGTAAAACACAGAGCTTTAAATTTGTGTTCCGCCATAACATCGAAGATGATAACTCAAACTTCTACATGATGAAAAAAAAGGTACAGCGAATACACTGAAAGTTATTCGAGTCAGCAATTCATGCCATGTTTGCTCAACAAAGATAAAAGAATGAGCTGGTTAAATTAATTCACCTAGGTTAAGGATCTATCCTATCCAGCTTCATGCTACTGTTCAGCATGAACAGATAGGAACTGGAGAGATTCTGTTGAACTTTTAGATGACAGAGATATCACTGTTCGGGGAAATTTATCCAGGAAAAGGAAGAAAGTAGAACTTCTTATCATTAAAAGTAAAAGAAAAAAAACAAAAAAGATTAATTAGAACTGTCTGAACACATAAGAAATAATCTCAACTGTTAGACCTGGAAACCTCATAAGAAAATTGCAGTTCATAAAACTGCATGCATATTCAAGTCAGGAAGACCCATGTTAATCCTCAATGCCCAAGACTATTGTCAGTTTAAATCTTAGGATAACCATTTTTTATACTGAATTTAGTTTTAGACCAAATATCAATACTGTAAAGGGATATAACCTCTTATATACAACTACAACGCATAAGAAATTACTGAACAACCCATTCGCCATAAAGAACTAATTATCAAACCTACTACATTAGGTGAAGTGCACTCAACTTCTGTTTGAACTATAACTCTGTCCCAGCAGAAACACCAAAAAGAATACTCCTAGTCCTCCTTAAGACTGCTAAGATCTGCGAAAATTCAACCCCGTATATCTCCATCTTCCTATAGAATAACACCCAAATAGAACATACACTTCATCATCCACAAGGATTTCCCCTTTAAAATCCAAATAAGGTGCATTTCCTATACATCTTATTTTCCCCTGTTTTTCCAACAGAGGTAAGCAACTTTTAGCTCTTCTTCTATCTCAACTCTTATAATTATTTAGCGGAAAGATTGTCAATAAACATTCACTTCATCAATCACAGCCTTACTCCAATATATTTAGGAGTTCATTTGGCAAAATCCTCATTTCTTCGCATAAAACCACTCCAGTGGAGACGCACAGTTCCTTTGCCTATAAGGACCCCAAACAAGAAAAAAGAAGTGCACTATAAACCTATCTTAGGATCACCCATATAAGGATCAAGCACGAAGTAATCAAATTTTAGTTCATAAACTCAAGAACTGACTTGTTTTAGTATCCCCAATTCCTCTCAACCAACATAAAGCCAATTTTCTGTCTCACTTCATTCAACTGTGGCTATGAAATCTCAAGATATGCAAAATCTAAGCAACAAATTAATTCAAAAGCAAGAATTGAGAAAAGATCCATGCATACCTGCAATCGAATGTTTCGAAAACGCTCCTGAGCATCGCTCATACTGAAAGAACGGTCACGCTTTGAACAAATCTCCCTCCGCTGTAGCTTCTTGACGCTATTCACAAACCCATCAACCCCTCCACGAGAACGCTTCTTAGCAACCACCCTCCTACCAGAACATGGACGAGGACTAGCAGATATTCTCCGCCCATCCATTTCAAAATCAAACACAACACTACGGGACAAATCTAAAGCCTAATACAAGTAATTGCACATCATATACACAACATATAACAGCTTCAATACACACTTTCTATGAGGTTCTAAAGGCAGATGTGGCTTTCAATTAAAACCCTAAATCTCAATGACCCAGATGGAAAATTTAGGGCTTTTCCAACCCTCCACAAAGAGGCCTACTCAAGAATAAAACCGCTACTAAAACAAAGTTTAATCTTCACAGGTACTACAAAAAACAGTGTTCCGATTTGGCAAGAGGAAGGGGATAGGCCAAGAGGGGCCGGACATGAAAGAGAGAGAAAGCAATGTGTCCGGATTTCAAAAATACATCTTCAAAGGGCTTTTGACGGTGCATTCATTTTCTCTCAATCATGAGCTCCACTGTCATTGTACTCTCTTAAATAGTGTTTGGACCAATTTAGGTGAACCCAAATTATTACTCTAATTCAAACCTTTTCTAAATTCAAACCTTAGTATGAGAAAACAAGGTTAAAAAACGAACTAATTAAATTCAAATTACTTAGATTGGTAAACAAAATGAGTTTTAGAATGGATCTACCACAAATAGAGTCTTCAGGGGTATGACGATTTGTGTTGTACAATCACTTTTGATTTTGTTTCTAACGTGAATTAATTGCTAGATCATAAATACTTGATCTTTGTATGAAAAACATAATAGAAAAAAATAATTTGAAGTAAAATTAATTAAAAAGTTACTTTGGTTGTATCGAAACCCAATGAATTGAGATTTTCTTATTGATTCAAGTTATTTCTAGTCCAGCGGAGTTCTAGATTGGATTCACTCAATGGTAAAGAGGGTTTCCTGATGTATGATAGATTGAATTGTGCCTTCATTTTGGATTTTCAACAAGTATCGATGATATCTTGAATCAATGAGCAGATCATCATCACTGAATTCAGATTTTGGTTGGAAAAAAAACAGAAATGAAAAGGAAGTAACTTGAATTCAAATTTCCTTAAATTAAAAGAAAAAAAATTACTTTTAGAGTAGATCTGCGGCAAAGAAGAGCCTAAGTAGATATGATGACTAACGTTGTGCTGTCATTTTGGATTTTCAAATTTTTGTACTTGAACCAAACTAGTAGATCATAAACATATAAACACAATTCGCTTCCCAGATGGTTTGAGAGATGAGTCGATCAATGAATACACCATGTCAATCTCACACTCTTTTTGTTGTTCTTTTGTCGCTTTTTGAAAACCCCGAAGAGGATTTACAGATTACTTAAATTAAAAGAAAAAAAATTACTTTTAGAGTAGATCTGCGGCAAAGAAGAGCCTAAGTAGATATGATGACTAACGTTGTGCTGTCATTTTGGATTTTCAAATTTTTGTACTTGAACCAAACTAGTAGATCATAAACATATAAACACAATTCGCTTCCCAGATGGTTTGAGAGATGAGTCGATCAATGAATACACCATGTCAATCTCACACTCTTCTTGTTGTTCTTTTGTCGCTTTTTGAAAACCCCGAAGAGGATTTACAGAGTGAATTAAGTAGATGGGGAGTTGTTATACGTATTAAAAACATCATTTCGTCAACCTTTTTTTAGATTTTAAACTCAAATATTCCAAAAGCTCCAACACTAATTTTGAGATTTGAAGAATTGGTTTGCAAAATCTTCAAAACAAGTTGACTTTTTCAAATACAAGTCAATCAAAACTACATTATGAATTTAAGTTTTGAAAACCATTCAAACAAATGGTTGAATTAATTATCTCGAAAAAGTTAATAAAGCAACAATATATTAAAAATATTATTTAAGTAACAAATTTTGGTTTATGATGATAAGTCTTTTTTCCCCTTTCATTTTGAAAAACATTCAAACAGGCGGAGTGTTCTCTCTAAAAAACTCTCGAGTTAATTTGTAATTGTTATGTACTCCATAAAATCATATTAGCAATGGCATAGAACTAAATTGAGTCATTGACAATAGATCAATGCCAAAATTCATTTTCAAAGCAAATGAAAATTTGGTTAATCTTTTAGTAACACGTCTCTAAATTTACTAACAATTGTAGTTGTTTCAAGGGTCGATGACTCTACTCTAGTGTTCTGAAGCATGGAGTTTCAACCAATCATGTGAGAGTCACTCTATTCTCATTTTCCTCTTTTTAAGAAGCAAAGAGGTGGTTGAAGGTTGATCCACCAAACTCTATTACCTTGTGAAATGATCTTGCAAGGTTGAAGGTTGATCCACCAAACGTTATTACCTTGTGAAATGATCTTGGAAAAAAATAAAAAAAATTCTAATTCATTTTTCCATCTTGATGATTCAAAGGTTGAGAATTGAGATATTGAAATTTAAACAACAAGAGAGGGAGAATCTATACCAAGCACGGAGAGGGTTCAAATCTCTCTTCAAAGATTTCTTGCATTACCATTAGAGGAATGGGGTGTTGGTTCATATATTCATCTAGAGTCTGGAACCACATATGAAGATATTGCTAGATTCAACAACAAGTGATCAAGCTTTGAAAAAGACATATGATGAGTTATACGTGATTCTAAATCGAATATATAAGGTAATTCATATTGAAATGGTGATAGATCGAGGGTTTTGGTAAACAAGACCACATGCATGTTAGAGGTTGATGAGATCACTACATTAAGAACACAATTATTAGCCTTGCAGAATAAAATGATTACACAGTTCAGCTTAGTTGCAGGTTCTAATGAATGTAATGCAACAAATTTTGGTTAGTGTGAAACATGCAGAGGACATCATTCATCTGAGGTACGTGGTACTAATCGATGCACAGAGAGGTGGAAATCAAAACTGCGGTAACACATATAATTAGAATTGGTGTAACCACCCTGACTTCTCATGAGGGTGGAAACCAATGACAGAATTGTTACACCCGGTAAAATTATCAAAATACCTCTAGACTAAAGAAAACTTGCACAACGCATTATCCTTAACTTTTTTGGTTAATCCGAGGCCAGAATATTGATCAAGGAAAAAAATCATGTGGGCAAGTGATCTCGATTGAATTTTAAACCAACCGGATCAAAAGATAATTTTTTGGAGCAAAACTGAAATTCTAGAGGAGTACACAATCAGTCCGCGTCGGGACTTGGTCCAGGATAGTTCAATTTTCACCGTCGAAGATTTTCAAAAAAAAAATGAACTATGAGGGAATAAGTTCGCATTGCGCATATGTTCCCCCACATGCTAAATTTTTCTGCCGAGGTTATTTTTAAAAAGGAGTTTTCCAGTCTTTTTTCCACCCCTCCTATACTTAACCCATGACTGATATAGGTAGTTTTCAACCTTAAAAGAGTTTCTAAATATTCCTAAGTCCATTATACGCATTCTAACTAGAGACCTAGGGCTAAGGAGTGGAGAAAAGGCTAGGGTTCAGGAGAGTGAAGCGATTTCTTGCTAGATTGATTGTCCTGTACTCATCCTAGATATGTAAGGCTAAACTAAAGTATGGCTAAACTACTTTTTGACATGGTGGAAGTGTTTGTAGATGTATTTATAGTTTACTTCTCCATCCTTGTTAGCTCATTTAAATCCCGTTTGCAAAATCTCGATTGAATGCAAGTAAGATGTAAGGAAATAAATTCGATAAATAACGAGGAGAAGTGCCACTTATTGGTGAAAAAGTGGATTGTCATTCTTGATAAAAAAAAGCATCACAGAGAGGTCTATAGGTAGATCGCACAAAGATCGAAGTAATAGAGAAGCTACTAAATCAAACCAAGAAAATGTTCGATTTGATTGATTTTTTGTTTGTATGTTTGAACCTATTTGATTTTTTTTCTTTCAAGTGACAGACAAATTAAATAGAGTTGCAAACAACCCTAACCCTTTAGTAGAAATAAATAATATATTTTAAATGAATAACAAATTTATTTATTCAACTTAGAAGAATAACTAATTACTCACGTCATAAAAGAGGTACAAAATTGGGACTGTGATGAAAAATATCCATACTACTAGACAATATTTATTTTGACCTTTTAAGGTTAATTATTTGTATGCCTTTGGTCATGTTTAAAATACAATTTGCTTATCTAGCATTGGTTTTGTTATGGTTCAATTTGATTCGTGCATATCTTCGGGGATAAATATAAGAAAGTGAAAGTTAACGCTATTTTTGTTTGTTAAAATATATCTAAAATAGGCCAGATCTAGTGCCGACAAAATGGACCCATATTTTGCCGACCCGACCATGTTTTAATGAGTTAGGTGAGTGATTTTTACATGGATAAAATATGGACTTAAACCCATATTCAACCCATAGAAATATGGGTATTTATGGATATAATATAGGTAAAAATATTTTTAAATCAACTTATTTTTCTCAAATTTATTGAAAATGACCCATCATAAAAAGCAAGGAAAATATTTTCCAAACCTTTTTTCAACCTCACACCTCAACTTTCCACCCTAACTCAAGTCTGAATATCGATTCTCGATACTAATCCAAAATTCAAAATCTGACACATGATTCTCGATTCGAGACCCAAATCTCGACCTTGATTTGACACCCAACTCTCGAGTTTCAAATCAGTTCGGGGGTGGATCCCTATTTGGATGTTGGGTCCTAGATCAAAATTTAAAATTGGATCTTAAATTGGGCGTTAGGATGGGTATCTGAATCTAGTGCCAGAGTAGGATTTTGGGTCGAGATTCGAGATCAGTTCCAAGATCAAGTGTTGGGTTTGGGTCCCAAATGAGTCTTTAAGGTCGGGTGTCGAGGTTGAATCCTAATCTAAAAGTTGGATCTTGGGTTGGTGTTAGATTTGGGTCCCATTTTGAGAGTTAAGTCAATAGTCGGGTGTTAGAGTCGGATCTCGATTCAAAAATTAAATTCATGACTGGGTGTTAGAGTCGGATTCCAATTTGAAAGTTAGGTCTCGGATTGAGAGTCGAGATAAAAAATTAGGTATTGAGATCGGATCTAGATCAATCATTGAGGTTGGATGTTAGGGTCAAATCTCAGTTTGAAAATTGGGTCTCGAATCGGATATTGGGATTGGGTCCCAATTCAAAAGTTGGGTCTTAGGTCGATAGTTGAGATTCAAGTTCAATCTTAGATTAGATGTCGAGGTCAGGTCTTGGGTTAAAAATTGGGTATCGCATTGGGTGTCAGAGTTAGATCTTGGTTTGAAAGTCTAATTCCTAATCATATATCAGAGTTGGGATCATGTCCCAAATCAGGTATTGAGATCGGTCCTGGATTCATTGTCAAGGTTGGATGTTGGGGTTGAATCCTAGTTTGAAATGTGGGTCTTAGGTCAGGTATCAGAATCAGGTCTCAATTCCAAAAATTAATCTCGAGTTCGGAATCTAGAGTCGAGGTTAGATCCCAATTCGAAAGTCGGGTCTCAGATTGGATATCAAGGTTAGGTCTCATGTCAAAAGATAGGT
Organism: Solanum dulcamara; assembly: GCF_947179165.1. Classification (NCBI taxonomy): domain Eukaryota; kingdom Viridiplantae; phylum Streptophyta; class Magnoliopsida; order Solanales; family Solanaceae; genus Solanum; species Solanum dulcamara. The sequence goes on from NC_077243.1 coordinate 28,707,052, forward strand.
CTCATGTGAGATGTTAAGGTCGAATCCTGATTTGAAATTCGATTCCCATTTTGGCTGTTGGGTCCCTATTTGAATAACAAATTAGTCATCGAAGTTGGGTGTTAGTGTCAAGATAGTTTTGGCCGAGTTTGAATGTCTGGTCTAAGGTTGGTAGTTAAATTTTAGATCAAGAGTCGAGGTCGAATCCCATAGCAGGTATTGGATTTAGATACCGGATCGGTTATCAAGATCGAGCGTTGGGGTCGAATTCTTATGTGGAAATTTGGTCCGTGTGGGGTGTTGGATTGGATCCTGATTCAGGTGTCTAGATCAAATCTCGATTTGGATGTCGAATCCTAAGTTAGGGGTCGAGGTTTGGGTTGGGTCCCAAGTTAAAAGTTAAGTCCCTAGTCTGCGGTCGAAACCCGATTTGGAAGTCGGATCCCGCGTTGGGTAGGGGTGGATATTTGGTTATTCTATTTGGTTTCATTTTTTCCATTTTGGTGTTTTCGATTTTTGGTTTTTGTATTTGTTGTACCGAAAACCGAATCAAATTAATTCGGTTTGATATTTTTGTAATTCGATTTGGTTTGGTTCAGTTTATTAAATTCTGTTTTCTCATCAAATATAATAGGATGAAATACCTTAAACTAGAAGAAATTGAAATGGAGGAAGAAATGTAGGACTCGTTTGCTGGAATCACGACACTTTGCTGGATGCCAGGTGTTGGCCGACGGACGTTGGAGAAGTGAAGCCTGGAATGCTAGAGCACTGAGCGGTGGAGCCTGGTAGAGAAGGTGTGGCGGTTGCTACAAAACTATGAAATTTGGAATGAACAGTTAAACACCTAAGGCTAACTGCTAAGTGCTAAGGGCAGAAAAGTAAATAAAAAGATTAATAATTAAATAATATATATTATCTAATGTAGTATTAATAATAAAATTAATTATATCTTATATAAATTAGTATGTATACTGTACAATAGTGCATTGTTATGCCCCGTACTTTTGTACTTTGGAACGCTTTCTTAAACTTCTTAAAAGATGCCACGTGACCTAGAGTATCTATAATGTTATCAAATAACTCGAAGGAAGGGAGGATGTGATGCCCCATAAGAGTGAAGGTTGGAAATAGAATTATAAGGATTTGAAAGGAGTTGGAGGCCAAATAACGAGTCGTGGGACTCGACTTACTTGCGTAAGCTACCAACTTAGATGTCCTACATACTTAAGCTACTTGAGTACACATCGAGCTTAAGTAGTAAGGAATACATGGGCTCTTAAAGTGAGATGAGATTACGAATCCACAGAAGAGAAATAAGGAGACGACTCGCCCACTCGAAACAAGTAGGTGATTCACCTACTTGGACTAAGTAGGTGATGGTGTGAGGTGGCTGCCTAAGGACTTGACACGTGTCACCCTTAGTCTTAAAGGTGATATATAAATGTCTAACTATGACTAAGGACTTCATTTCATCTTTTAACTTGGAAGAATTGGGAGAAAACGTGAGAGAGAAAAGAAAATGAGCTACGACTAGGGTTCTTTCAAGGTAAGGCTCCGATTTTCGCTCCGTAAATTAATTATATAAGGTATCTCTTGGTTATATGAAGGTGTTTAACAACGTAAAATTTCTATTTGGGGCAACAAAGAAGTGACGCGAACAGCCCGCAAACTTTCAGCATGTTGAGGAGCTTCCGAAATTCATTTTTGGCAAGGTAAGATTCCTCCTTTAGAGTTGGAGTTAATGATGTTGTTATGGAGTATGTTACATGTGTTAAATGAAGCTGAAAGTAGGAAAATTGCACAAGTATACTTGACGTGAGAAACAAACTAAATTGGAGCCGTTCTAGTTAAATTGAAGTTGAGTAGTGTTGTTGCGATTTTGGTGTTGTGGTTGGAGATGGTTTAATTATGTGTTGCAGGGATGGAACGTGGTGTAAAAGGGGTGTGGGTACTTCTGGTTGCAGCCACATAACCCTCTGATTCATGTGGTTAAAGGTTTTATGAAATAGAGATAGAAAACCTTATTTTGATATTGTGGTTTTGGGCAAGTTGTTCGAAACTTGTATTGCGTTGTATTATAGTAATTCAATATTGTATAGCTGCTGGTTGTTGTTGTTAATATGGCTGCTAAGGTTTGGAGGTTAAAATGGAATTTTGGATAGGGCAAGTTATAGGGGAAGTGCTGCCCGATTTCCGTTAACGTCTTAACTAACTTATAAACTAGTCGAGGAAGGCAAACAAGAAAATGGTTCCTATGGATACTTGAATACAAATGTATGAACTGGATAGTCGACGGTTATTAATATGAGTATTATTTTCATTTTAAATAGGTTCAGAGGATGAAGACGCAAACGTGGTTATGAGTAACCCGTAAGAGGTATGTAAAGCTTATCTCTTTCTTTCTTTTGGCATGTCTTCAAGTTAAGTAATAAATGATATGAGCTTGAGGGTAAATCTACTCATAAATTCCAAGCATAATTCATGGTCCTTATTTACTTCTTGATGAAAGCACTCTTACAGTAATTAAACTAGGGCTTCTCAAGCCTTCCATATGTTAGAAAGTGATGAGTATGTGAAGCTATCCTGTTTTCTCTTGGCATGTCTTAGCCATAAGTGGTTTGTGTATGAAATGTGGGGATAATTCCATTCATAAAACTCCATGCATGACTCATAATTTTTACCCACTTTTTGGTATTAGAACTCCTATAATAGTTGAGTTATCGCCTTTTAAGGCTTCTATATGATGAAGGGTGGTATACGTAAAACCTATCTCTCCTTTCTTTTGGAATATCTTAAATGTAAGTGAAATGATATATGATATAAGTTTGGAGGGAGTTCCATTCATAAGTTTCGGACATAACTCATGACTCGTGTTCACTCCTGAATGCTGGAAGTCCTAAAGTAGTTGAACTACTACCCTCGAGCCTTCTATATGTTGAGTAGTGACTGAGTACGTAAGCTCCTATTTCTAAAGACTCTGTGATGATAAATGTCTCTGATTGCATAAGCTTGTAGCATTATCTTGATGCAAGTTTATGATTCTTGAGACTCCGTTTGATATGACCCCTAATGGCATTTAGAGGAGACTTGAGATGATGATCATTTTGATCCTCAAATGATAGTTCATGACGATTGTTATACCGAGTCTCAGATGATGAGTTAATTGCATATGGTTACTCACTACTTTACTCGTGCATGTTATTAATACTTATTCACCGAGTCCCATAAAGGGTCGCATATGACCGAGTCCCATAAAGAGCCGGGTATGACCGAGTCCCATAAAGGGCCGGGTATGACCGAGTCCTATAAAGGGCCGGGTACGATATATGATGATATGAGCATTCACCGAGTCCCATAAAGGGCCAGGTATGATATGTGCTAGTATGATTATTATGATAGTATGATTATTTACCGAGTCCCTCACTAGAGGGCCAGGTACGACACATATATGCATATGATGACCTAATGAAATATTTATGACATCGAGTCCTATGATAGGCCGAATATAGTATATAGGCATGTATATATATGAAAGCATAATGATGTATTTGTAACATATGAGATGATGCTGTATACGATGGTATGATACCGTATACGATGATATGATAACACCGAGTCCCATAGCAGGCTGGGAACGGTATGGGAGGCTGATATACATGCCCTCATTTTATAAGATGCAGGTGTAGTGATTTATTAAATGTTATACTTGTTTCCTGCACCCCCAATTCTGCTGTAATCTCACTTATACTGTATTATGCTTTATATACTCAGTACATGTATCGTACTGACCCCCTTTCTCCGGGGGGGGGGGGGCTACATTTCATGCCTTAAGGTACAAATATTCATTTTGGGGATCCTCCAGCTTAGGATTTTCACTCAGCTATGTTGAAAGTGTTCCACTATCCCGGAGCCTAGCTTTTGATGCTGGTCATTTGATGTATATATTTATTTATTTAGGGGTACGGTGGGGGCCCTGTCCCGTCATATGATACAGTTAATACTCTTAGAGGTCTGTAGACATGTGTATGTGGGTTGTTTGTAAGTTTGCTTCAATTGTGCCTATATGGCGTGTAGTAAGTGTTGTTATGTTATGGAAGCCTTGTCAGCTTGCGTGCCCTTTCATGTTATGATACAAATGAAAGAGGCTACATGAATAATAAGATGTTATGACCCATTGGGGTTCTTATATATAGTTCTTATATCTGATAGGTATGTATACGGGGGTCTAGGTCGGAACCCGATCGCGGCCTACGGGGTTGGATTGTGACATGCATAAATTTTGGTTAAACCGAAATACCTAAATACAAAAATCATGTTATAGCAAACCAAACCAAAAAATGAAGTTACAAAAATATAAATTGAAAATCGAACCAAAAATTGAAATACCAGAATCGAAAAAACCAAAAAATTAGGTTTGGTTTGGTGTTTCAGTTATTCAGAATGTATGCCCACCCCTAGTGTTGGGTGTCAAATTTAGTTTTATGATACAGTAAAATTAAATAAAATATTTTCAATATTTTTCATTCAAAAAAATTACTAAAATATTTTCTCCATTTTGCATTTTAGAATAGAATACTATTTACTCATTAAAATAAGGAAAAATTACTAGGTAAAACATTTTTAATAAATAATTATTGATTTTAGCGATATTTTTTATTTATTACCATTTATAGCAATATATAACAATATTATGATATATCTACTATGTATTAAAAGTAAATTATGCATGCAATATAAATGTATTATAAGTGTTTTAAAATATATTATACTTGTTTGGTAAGAAATTGATACAATGTATTATAAGTGTATTAAAGTATGGGATAAATATATTATCCATGAATAAAACTTGTATTATATTAGTTTTATAAATTTTTTTCGCTAATATGTATTAAAATTGTATTATAAGTATTCAGTGAAAAAAATATTATTGCTATAAATTGTAAATATTTTCTTAATGTAGACCATTTATGTAAATTTCCCTTAAAATAAAGTAAATATAGATCAACTAGTATTCTATCAAACCAATTGTTACCCAACCCATTTTTATCCACATAAAATCTGGGCGGTTGAATTATTATCCATTTTATATTGGCCCATTTTTAACCTACTCAAATTTGATCCAATCCACCCATTTGCCATTACTAGTCAAAGCTCAGTTGTTCAAAAAAAGAAAAATAATAATCAAAGGTGTAAAAGAAGAGGAAGCAAGGAAATATTGCATTGTGGTTTAAAAATATCTAGAACATGTCAGATATGGATTGTTCTTTTAAAAACTATAAAAAAATCAATACATTTAATTTGTTACCTTACTCTTGCAAATATTTATCCATTTTACTAGAAATCCTAATCCTATATATTTTGATAGACATTTCTTCAGTTCCTCGCCAATTCATTTTTCGATTCTCCAAAAAATCCTTTACGAAAAATTCAGCAACCACCTACAAGAGAAATGACTCATCAATCCCTTTTAATAAGGCATGCAGGTGCTTGGTGTTATCGTTGTAGGTTCTTCACTGAGGTGTTCACCTCTAGTCAAGGGCTTGCGGGGCCAATGCAAGCATAAGTTTCAAAACACTTGGAAAAAAGGTGCACACCATCAGAAGTCTTTTTGTCCATCCACATATCTCCCCCTTTATTACCATTACTTGAGTAACCTCAACACATACCCAATAGTCTTACGCAACCATGAATGCTTATATCATTCTTGTATGAGGAATCCGATGGTTCAGAGGCCTCACAGAAGTCCTAGCAGTTTGTGGTTAATTTTTTACCCATTGCAGCAATCCATGGTGTTGGAGGTGCCTCCTCAACCTCGTGGTCATCCACAATATAGTTATAATCAATTGCAACAACAACAAACAATAATGCAGGGGACTCAAGAACCTTCTCATGGTCAAATATCATATATTCCAAATCAACCACAACAATGGGCACAACAACCTCCTCGTGGTTGTATGTCATGTGGTAAAATAATGTAGGTGCCTCGTGTTAATTCACCTACACCTATCACTCCTACTCTTATTCAGGAGAACTTATTCTTCCGACATCTTAATCAACTGGATCTATATCGGATCCAGTTGAATCCGACTGTTGCATTAGCTGCCGGGGCCTTTAGATTTAACCCATTCATTCATTGGAAGTACTAGTAAAGTTACTGTAGTGTTGATGTGTGGAAAAAAGAATGGTGATCATGAGGTCGAAGAGCTTGACTTAGAGCTTAGGCTTTAGGTTTTATAGGGACCATGGGTTGAAGTTTTATTTTTTCATTGTCGTTATTGTCTTTGTCTTATATTTGTTGTCATTTGAATTTTTTTAAGATTATGTTTTTAGCCCTTGTTGTAGTTTTAGTATTTGGGTCAGTTGTCTTTTGTTTACTGTCGAATGTAATAGGTGGTGCTTATCATCTATGAAAAAAATATGTTGTTTTTTTAATTTGATCTTGCAATACGTTTAAACTTTTGGTTAATACTTTTAGATCTATTACTGCAATAATTATTTCTCATTATTTTGGGTCATAAGAGTAATGTATAATGTAACATCCCCTAAAAACGTTGTATACGATGTTTCAATTCTCGCCTAAATATGATACAACCTTTGTATTTTTGGCATAACTTTTCATATGAATATCCAAATTGGGTGATTCAAATTTCTAAGTAACCAAAAGATCTTTACCTACAACTCTTGTGAAGACCATATTTTAAGTTTCGGAGGATAAGTAGGTCAAATAAATTAATTGTTGTAAGACAGAATGCTGTGACGGAAAGGAGTATTTATAGAAGAAAAATCATATCTTACTGTAGGATTATCCAAATTGGTTGATTCTTGAACGACATAAAACTATACTTCTATATCTATTATTCTTATGAAGACACCAAATCCCAATAAGGAATTTATCTTGTTCAAACGCAGCTCCAAAAAGGAGTATTCTGTCAAAGATAACTCATTTCACCTACCATGGAAAGATCTAGATACATTTGACATCACTCATGACATAAATTGCCCTCCATTTAACATCATCCATGACATCAATATATTCCATTATATTTTTAGATTTTTCTTTATAATTATTTTATTTATTATTAGGTCTCTCTTTCCCACTTATAAATACCCACCTTATTTCCTTATTTTATTCATCAAGCTTTCTCAAGCAAGTCTTCTCTCTATACACTTCTTTACTCATTCTCAAATATAGTTTTAGCTCTTAGTAGTGAAGAAATACTATTCCGGTAATTCATATACTCCGGATAGTACACAAAACGTTCCGGCGAGGAGAAAAGCTAGGACTCAAGAGTATTCATTAAGTCTTTCAATTCCGACTAAAGCTTCGGATTCCAGGTATGTAAGGCTTCAATGAGAGTATTCCTTCCACTCTCATGTCTAAATTATTTTGATTATATGATAAAATATATTTATTTTCTTTAAGCTTTACTCTAAGTTATGTGGGTGTTTATCCATGGGTTCTTCCACCCATGTAGTCCAAAAACTCTTTCAATTAAGTCTCTTGGTTTCAAGTAATACTTTCTTATGGGAAATTCTTATTTTTACTTAATAGTATGAGTCATGGTTAAACTAATGATTATTGGTCTATTTTGATGCAACATAATTTTATATGTATGAATTGATGGTTTGCAAGTAATTTCTCTATTTATCTATTTAAAGGTTCTTGAAATTCATGGTGGGTTATTTAAAGCATGATTTTTAATTAATGGATTTCAAAGTATTTATGTATATTTATTTACATACATATTTGCAAGTTGAAGTGATTTGAACCCACCTAGTTTTACTATGTTTTTAATAAAGTTTGACTTGAAAGCTTTGACTCCAAATAAATGTTTATGAAAGCAATATCTATGATCAAAAAGGGAGTCTTATGAAATGAAAGAATGATGAAATGATATGAATGATGGATTCTTTATGAAATAAGGACAATTCTTGCATATTTGAATTATCAAATGTTTTAATGAGCTATTCTACCGAATATGATGTTTGAATTCTCAAGTTATATGCTATGAATATTTTGAAGTATTAAACTATTCCGTGGGATTGACTTAGCATCGAATGAGGCATTGAGGTGAGATTCGGTAAGGGAATCCTAGTAGCAACTCCTTGTCTCATTAACTATGTGCTAACATAGGAGCCCTTGTAGGCTTAGGCTAATGGATTCATAAATAGCCCTTAAAGTTAAAGTTAAAGAAATGAATGAAGTTGACGGAGTTCTACCTGGCAAGTAGTCTCCCCGGCCAACGTAGGGGGTTATGTTGGATTCCATGTAATAGCTCGCATGGTCTTAAATGTCGGTTATGGTTAATTTCCCACAAAATGAATGTTTTACAGGATGTATATATGATTTATTATGCATACATTAAATTATGTTCCACATTACATAAATGTTTTAATGTTTCCTCAATGTTCATGCATCCTTACATACTTAGTACATTCAAAGTACTAACGCATACTCTTTTGCCTACATGATATCACCATGTAGGGATCCGTGCTCCTCCTCGTTCTCCTCCACGTGGCTAGTTGATATTCCATTGAAGACTACTTTTGGTGAGTTCCCATGTTCCGAGAACAATACTCCTTTATCTTTCTAGCTTATGATATGTTAAGATATTTTACTATGACATTTCTTCTATTATAATTGAGGGTGAGCTAGGGACTTGTCTTAGCCCCATTAAATCTAATAGTTAGAGGTATTGTTGGACATATGTAGGTTGAAGATTTACTATTATGATTTCCGCTTATTTATTTATCATCATTACCTATGAAAGGCTAAAAGAATGCTAAGAGGCTTGATTGAGGTACTTTCGGGTTTCTCATTCGCCATGTCACGTCTAGACCCTAGGCTTTGATCGTGACATATAATCACTTTCATTTTTTTAACAAGTTGAATGAATTTTGAATTAGCTATAGTTTAACACTGTCTTGTTACTCGTACTAGCCACTAAAGTCTACATAGATGGACTTTAAAATGTAACACAGAGACAAAAAATAATTTTTTAAAAAGAATTTCAAAATGTATGTCCATCATTTAGGATATGAATATACGTTGAACTCGATACTTGGTTTCAAAATGAGAAAATAGCTATATACGTCCATGTTGGGTTATCATTATCCCGCTAAATGATGTAGTTTTGAGGTCTCAGTGGGAAGATATTTAGAGGCCCAAAATACTATGATCATATTGTTAACTCTGTAAAACAATAACTAGATAAATATATTAAGTTATTGAATTTGTATACTATACATGAATACTTAGTAGAGTCGTTGCCCTGTAATTTCTCTCAATTAGTGATCCAAGAACTTTTACTTGCTTTCAGTCTTTTCATTAAAGTAGCTAAAATAACAACCATGATCTGTCATTAGTACTTAAACACTTGTAAAATTAATAACTAGATTTTTGCTAAATCATGAGTCCATGTGGGTTTGATATATGGCTCTTTTGAGTCTCTCTATTACTTGAACGACCACGTAAACTTGCATGTGAATTTGGAAGCAACAAGTTTTTGGTGATGTTGTTAGAAAATTAGAAATTAGCAATCTTTTAGTTTTTCTTTTTACCATTTCTCTGTTGGTTCATACGTTCATCTAGAGTTTGGAACCATATATGAAGACATTGCTAGATTCAACAACAAGTAGTCAGGCTTTAGAAAAGACATATGATGAGTTATACATGTTTTTAAATTGAATATCTAAGGTAACCCAAACTTGAATGGTGATAGATCGAGAGCTATGGTGAAAAAGACTACATGCATGTTAGAGGTTGATGGATCACTACATTAGCAACACATTTATTAGTCATAAAGAACCAAATGATTAGACAGTTCAGCAAGTTGAACTTAGCCCAGTTGAATATTCTAGTGAATATAATACAACCAATTTTGGGTTGGTGCGAAACATGTAGAGAAGATCATTAATCTGAGGTATGTGGTGAAGATGACAACTGATATGAAAAACTAGGAACTTGTGGTAAGAAATCTAGAGAAGCAGATGGGGTAGATAGATAGATCTCAGAACACAAGACCCATGGAGTCTTACCAAGGGATACATATCCTAACCGCAAGTAGGTGAATATAGTTTTTACATGCAGTGGTACAGATCTAGATAAGCTTATACCGAAAAAGGTTGTGAAATTTTTTTGGTGAGTTAGAAGATAAATATGAAGAACATGAGAAGTAAAACAAGAGCTAAGAGGTAGCTTTTATTGTGAGACCACCGCCTCTATTCTTTTAGAAGTTGAAAAAGCATAAAGAGGAGACTGATTTAAAAAAGTTCATCGACTTACTAAAAAGGTGCATATCAATCTTTATTTAATTGATATCTTGCAAAAATTCCCAAAATACTCCAACTATATTAAAGACATTGTTGCAAACAAGAGTCAGCTAACAGAGTATGCGATAGCTTCACTCACTAAGACATGCACGTTAAGGATTCTAAATAAACTCATAACTAAGCTGAACGATCGAAGTAGTTTTATGATCGAGATCACTATTGGGAAATTTGGTATTGCTCGGATATTATGTGATTTATGAGCTAATATCAATTTGATGTCCTTTCTTGTATTCAAAAAGATGGAATTAGGTAGTGTAGATCCGATGACTATTGCATTGCAGCTAAAATAAATATTTTGGCAAAGGTAGATGAGATTATTTTATGATCCAAAATTAGGCCATGATGGGGCCTACCATAAATCCCCAGTAGGCAAGCCAATAGCCAAATCACAAGCGATAAACTACAACTAGAATATACCTATGCAGAAGCAATAAAGACATAGGTGAGGCCCATAGCATAGATATGTATTCAATAATATAACATGTTCAAAAGGATTAAAAGAAATAACTATAAAGGGCCCTCAAGTGACTAAGAAGGATTAAAAGAAATAACTGTAAAGGAGCCATCTGAAAGCAAGGAGGCCTCACCAAAAGCTGATGAAGTGTGATCTCAATGGAGTGCCTGTTGATGATCCTGAGTATTCGTGTCTGCATCATAAAATGATGCAGCGTTGAATAACATCAATACATAGAATGTACGGTATGTAACATAGCTGAAGGAAACATAATTGAACAAAATACCCAACATAAAGATATGCTGAAACTACCTTGATTGAAAAGTAAAGCATACAAGTATAATGAAAACCTCAATGCTTTATTAATAAAATAAGGCAATATATGCAACTCTAAAATAAATAGTATTTTCTCTTTTTGGGGGTTTCTCTAATCGATAACCATCACTATGAGTCTCATAATGATACAATGTACTTCTCACATTGCTAGAGTCGTCCATTACCTTGCTAGGATAAGGGATGAAAAATCAACTCATGAATCCACATAAAAAGCCCTTAGTGAGTCTGGTGAGGAGTCGCTCGAATTAACTACATGATCCTATCTATGCTGGCTATGTAGTTTATGGGGTTTGAGTTATCTGAATATGTAGTTTATGGGGTTTGAGTTATCTGAACTCTTACCCAAATCAATATTCAATACTATTCACAAAACATGCAATAATTCTCATAGTCATAAAAATCTTTGGGTTGATTTAATACTCAAAATACTTCTCTGAAGTCATAATGAACTTTACTTATCTGACTGAAACTGCTTTCTCAAATTCTTTATGCTTTATAAAAAAATACTCATGCTCTTCTCAATACAAGTAATGCATTGGGAATTATTCAAATTCCATAAAAAATCATTCTTGATGATAAATGCAAAATACTTTAACTCTCTTAAAACTTTGAAAATCATACATAATAAATAGTGATGTAAAAACTCAAATCAAGTAATGTACTTGGGATACTCATATTCCCTTGAAACTCTTCTTTTACTCATCATTTTGAAGTACATTTACTTTAACCGGAAGCAATGCATAATGTATAGCAATGTAAGACCTTCAACAACTCAAATAGGGTTCATGTGAAAAATTAGCATGAACAATATTAGATAACTAGAATCATATAAGGGATCTTAAACTCAACGATAGAGTACTGGGATAGGTACTCTAAAGTTGGGTCTAAGGAATACATTTGTAGACCCTTCTACGGGTCATAAAGGACTCGTCCTGTACACAAGTAACTTTCAAGTCTCTGAACTTTCCCTACAGGCACTATCTACGGTCCGTAAGGACTTTTACGGGCCGTAGAAGTTGTCCATAAAAAGGTTGAACGATAAGCTAAGTTTTTTAAGTCTAGGAGTGAGCTACAAGCCCCACTTATTACTCTTAGCTCCATGTATGGTCCGTAGGTGGTACTCATGGTTCATAGTTTTGAGGAGCTTTTCTGACTTTCCTTTGGGCTTTTTGGACTGATCTAAGTTAGAAAATTTTGGGGTGTTATAATATCTTTCCCTTGGAATCATTCATCCTCGAATGATGACCAAGCTAGGAAATTACATAAGGCACGGATACAATGCATAATTTGAAACACTCCAGCATAAGAATAAACATTGAATCTGAGATAGGGAAAAGAGTATTACCTTTGACATCAACAGTAGGAGGAACACATACATGAGGGTATCTGGATTTCATATCTTTTTTGGCTTCCCATGTATCCTCTTCAAAAAACTGATTTCTCTATAGTACCTTAATTGATGTAACTTCTTTGTTCCTCAACTTACGAACTCGATGATCAAGAATCTAAAATGGAATCTCCTTATAAGACAAGCTATCTTTTACGTCAATGGTTTTGAAGGAACAATGGGGTAAAAGTCTCCTAATCACTTCTTAGGTATATAAATGTGACATACAAGATGGAAAACCACTGACTCTAATGACAGCTCTAACTCATAAGCTATGTTATCAACCATCTTTGTAATTTGATAGAGACCAATATAATGGGGATAGGGACCAATTATGATTCTTTATGTGATTCTAGTTCTTGATTGTTGTTCATGATTATTTTTCACATAAACCCTATTAAGATAAGAGTTGTTTGAAGGTTTTACGTTGCTATATATATATATATATATATTATATATATATATATATATATTGTTTTTGATTAAAGTAATGTTCAAGTATTTTAAGTTATTAGTTGAAGAAGAGTTTTGAGGGAACTTGAATGTTCTAAATGCATGATTTTTACTTTGAAAGAGCATGACTATTTTAAAGAAAGCATGTTAGTTTCAGAAGAAAGTTCAAGCAGTTAAAGTAAAGTTTAGTACAACTTCAATGAAGTATTTTGAGCATTGACTCAACACAAACATTATTACTATTATGAGAATTATTGCATATTTTGGGAGCAGTATTGAACATCGATTTGGGTGTGAGTTCAGATAACTCAAACCCTATAACTTGCATCACTATCGCAGAAAGGATCTTTCTATTGGTTCGGGCGACTCCTCACTTTAGTCCTTAATAAGTAATTTTAGATGGATCCATAATTTTAGTTCATCCACTGCCCTAAAAGGTATTAGATGGCTCTGGAAATGTGGATAAGACATTGTATCATCACGAAGGCTCATAGTGATGGTTGTTTATATAAGGCCACGAAAGATGGAAAGACAAGTTAAGAAAAATGTTGTAGAAATTTGAACTGGTGTAGGCTTCTACAAGTCAACATATGGGCTGTAGGAAGTCCTACAATATAAAGGAAGACAGTCTTAGAAAGCCTGGACACTTAGGAAAATTCAGCTAAGTATGGGTCAGTCTACGAAGACGTTCTACGGATCGTAGAAGTTTCTACAATCCATAGAGTTGATCCACAGAAGAGGATCAGAAACTTGACATTTTGGATTTTGGAAAGGTTTGTAGGACAAAAAGGTCCTACAACCCATATATTATTTGATGAGCCGTAGGGTGGACTCATAAGAGGGGTACTGATATCTGAGAATTTAACTAAGTGTTAGGGGAATATACGAGCTGATCCTACAACTCGTAATACCATCGACGACCCATAGGCTTAACTCGTAGGGTCAAATATGAAATTCTAATAGCTCAAGTTTTGGTGCACTAGTTTGATGAATGGGTCCTACAACCCATAAGATGACCTACGAGATGTAGGTCCTCACTCGTAGATCCGTCCGCAGTGTTTAATGAAGGGTGTTTTAGATATTTTCTATCATATCTATGCCTAATCTATGTAATTTTGGGGTGATTTACTAAGCTTATAAGTTACCAATTCCTTCGAAATTCCCCCATTTCCTCTCATTCACTCAAGCCCCTAAATAACTCAAGTCTTTTTCTCCAAGGACCCTCTCAAGGTGAATTAGGGTTGTTCAAGATTCAAGTCTCCCCTTTCAAATTTCAAGGCCAGAATTCATTAAGGTATATGGGGATTCATCCATGGGTTCTCTTCCATCCTTGGAGTCCTAAAGGTTTCTGAATTCTCTCTTTTATGTATTTCTCCTAAACCTTAGCTTTTGATCAATTTGCATAAAGTCAATCCAATTATGCTTTTACTTAATTCCAAAAGTCTATTCATGTATAATTTAAGTTCAATTGTATATTTTCAATAAATTTTGCAAGGACCCATGCATTATGCTATGAATTTCAAGTTAAATTTATGAATTTATGATCAAAGATTTATGAGTGATTTATGAAATATGTTTTTAAGAATGTTTCAAACAAGTAACCATGAATTGTGAAAGATTTTCTCACAATATGAAAGAAAGTATGATTTGGATGCTTAAAAAGGTAAGGATCCACATGTTATGTTATTATCATAGTTTTCAAGGAGCTATTATTATTATGATATTTTATGAATATGGATTGGTATTTATTTTTCTTTCCTAATGACTACAATTTTATGTATTCCATTGGGATTGACTTAGCATCGAGAGAGATTTGTGGAGGGAATCCATAAAGGAACACTAGTAGCAACCCTTATGTCCAAAACTATGTGCCACCGTAGGTGTAACACCCCAAAATTTTTACGCTAAGACCCGAACCATTCTTTGAATGCCTACAGGCCCAAATCCAATTAGTTTTTAATTTTAATGTAATTGTTATGACTGATTCTTTAGTGTTGAAGTGTGTTTGAAGTGAATTAGGATCACAATAATCCTCTATCACAAAGTTGAGTTGAAAGCTTTTTTACCGATTGCGTTTCGATATAAGATTTCATTTGGGTCAACTTCAAATGATCATATCTCATAGAATATAATGATTTAGGCAGTCCATAACCTATCTAATTAAATTATTTGAGTTTTCTTTCCAACGTCACTAAATTTGCCTCATTTCGAATTTGGAGTTAAAAGTTATGACCATTTTACTAGAGGCTATCAGACCATCCATAGTTACGGGTCAATATTACGACCCATAGAGATTTGTACGGGTCATATCTAAGACCCGTACAACATTGAAACACTTGGAAAATTTTAATTCTTTGGGTTCTTTTCTATGAGTCTTGATTATGACTCGTAGGAATTCTTACGGGTCATAAAGAGGACCCGTAAAACCTCCAAAACACTTAGAAAAATTCCAAAAGCAAAGTCATTCATACGAGTGATGATGATGACTCATTAAAAAGTCTACGAGTCACAGAAATGACTAATAAAAGAGATTCAGAGTTCAAGTTTTAAAGTTTGACAGGATGAGTAAGTCCTAAAACCTGTCAAAGTTTCGACAAGCCATAGAAACGACCCATATATTACCAAAGTCAGATTTTTATGAAGGATAACTTGTTATTTTCCCACCCTTTCCCAATAAAAACCTCGACGTTTTAGGACTATTTTGATCCCTTTAACAGTACCCTATATGTCTAAGTCCTCATTAACACTTAATTTATTTTGAGAACAAGTATTGTAGAAGAGAAAGAAGCCAGGGTTCAAGCGTTTACTCCCATCTTTCAATTTTTTGATTGTTCTTCGAGTTACAGGTATGTAAGGCTGACTAAAGCATGGTTTAAGTTATTCCATATGCCCCTAAGTACACGATTGGTTGAGTAGTAAGTGATATAGGTCTCCTACAAATGATCTTTGAAAGATCTCTTTAAATCCTTGTATTTTTTTGCATAAATTTTCATGATTGATAGTTTTCATTAATTAAACATTTAAAATAAAGGATTATATTTCTCTCTACATGAACCTTATTTGAGTATTAAATTTCAATGTATTACATAATGATTGAGTCTAAAAGTTTAATTGGGGAATGTTGAATGAGCATGAGTCGAACTTGAGTTGGATAGTAGAAGTCTAAATGATTATTGATTAGAGTTTTGATGAGTCATGAATGAGTCTTGAAAAGAATGTCTAATTAAAAGAAGTGATGATTGAGATGATGATTGAGTTGATTAGAGTCCAATGTGACTAGATGGATTGATTTGTATTTGAGTCTTATGAACATATTGAGTCTTGGGAGGAGTATTGAGCACCGATTTGGATAAGAGTGTAGTTATAACTCAATTTCCATAAACTACCTCGCCAACGTAGGACTTAGGGTTAAACCTCTTAAGTCCCAAAATGATGGACTTTGATTGATTGTAGATCCAAAGATAGTGATTCGTCCTTTACTCTAGCAAGGTATTAGAAGGGTGTGGCAATGACACCACTTTGTTTTACATCACCGGCTCATAGGTGATGGTTGTCGGTTAGAGAAACTCCCAATTAAGATATGATCTTGCCTGATAGGATTTTTTGACTGAGATTGTAGATGATTGAGTCGATTTGAGAAACATTTGCTAAATTCTAAATTATTACATATCCCTTGAGTTGATTGATGAACTTGAGGTAATTATTTATTAATTGTTTCTCCTTTCTACCATTTTACATACTCGTACATTCCATGTACTAATGCCATTTGGCCTAGGTATTAGAGATCTTCAACAAGCGCATCGTTGACGATCACTCCTATTCTCAGATTTGGTGAGTCATCTTGCATCTGGAGGCACTCTGGATTAGTTATCTTTTATTTTAGTATTCCTTTTTGGGTAGCCATGGACTTGTTATTGGCACCTTATATATAGTATTAGAGGCTGTATAGACAAATAGATGGTAGTGTCGAGTAATATTTTGGTTTTCAAAACTATCCTTATGAGATGGAGTTGATTTGAAGTTTATTTTAAATATATTATTCTCCTTGAAATGTTGATTTGGTTAGCCCACTTGAATGTCTTTTAAATTTATTTTGAGTCTTTCGCTGAGTGATTGAATATGTGATTAGAGCAAGTGGTTTGCTTGAAGACCAGCAATGGTCTTCGAGTACCGAACATGTCTAGGGTACCTTCTCGGAGCGTGAAAAACTTGGTATTAGAGCAAGAGTTCAACAGTCCTAGGGAGTCTATGAAACCATGTCTAGTAGAGTCTTGCTTATAGGTGTGTTGTGCACCACACTTATAATCAAGAGGCTATAGTACATTAGGAATTGTTTCAGTTCTTCATATTCTAAGTTTGTGCGAAAGATTTTAACTCTAAAAGTTCCTTCCTAATTCGTGCGTTATATGTGTGCAGATAATGCCTCCAAAATATACCAGCAGTCAAAGGAATGCCGCCAGAATCAAGATCCCACGGTCTGAGTTGCCCCCACCTTCTAGAGTGAGAACTAGGGGTCGACCTATTCGATCTGCGGAGGAAACCAAAGTGCCTAGTACTCAGCCTGTACTGACTTTAGAGGCCGATTTCTGAGAAGCAATTGCTATGCTCACACAACTAATAGCTGCCCGAAATGGTAGCTAGAGTTCACCAGCTCCTAGCTCTAGTTTGCAAGAGCCATCTGCTTCCACGAGGATTAGAGACTTCTTGATAATGAGCCCACTAGTTTTCACGGGTTCTAAGGTTGAGAAGGACCCCAAAACTTTATCGATAAGATATAAAAAATATTGAAAGCAATGTATGCTACTGAGATTAAAGGGGTTGAGTTGGTTTTTATCAGCTCAAAGATGTTGCTAATGTCTAGTATCTAGTTGTACGAGAGTCGTGGTGATGATGCTGAGCCTTTTATTTGGAATGAGTTTGAGGGAGCATTCCTTGATTACTTCTTTCGCAGAGAATTGAGGGAAGTGAAAGTAGAAGATTATGGTTTTGAAGCAAGAGGGTATGGCAGTTAAGGAGTATAGTCTAAGTTCATCCAGCTATCCAGATATGCTCTGGAGATGATCCCAGATATGAGATCAAATATGAGAAAGTTTGTGTACGGCCTGGGGGAGCACGTGAAGAAAGAGTGTAAGGCATTATTACTAATTTATAATATGGATAGTTCTAGGTTGATGGTGTATGCCCAGTAGGTTGAGGATGATAATAAAAAAGACAGAGAAGAGCACTTGAGCAAAAAGGCCAAATCAGCTAGGCATGAGAATGAGCAGAGACTAGATATGGGCAACAGGTCCTTCTTCCAGAAGAGGTCTTCTAACCATGCTCAATTGATAGCAAGTGCACTTGCCTCCAACTATATGTACGACCAAAAGGCACAGAGCCACTAGAACTTTAGAGCTCAGGGTTCTCAATCCCAAGATAGTGTGGCTCCAGGTTCGAAGGGAAAGCCATCTTGTAGTAAATGTGGAAACTCTACTTAAGAGAATGCCAAGATGGAAGTAATGGTTTTTACAAATATGGTAAGATAGGGCATTTTCAGTGGCAGTGTCCGATATGGGGCGACAGAGCCCAATCCTCTACTACAACACTCCTAGCTTGAGGTAATCAGAGAGGTACCACTACAGGTATGAGCAGAGGTTCAAACCTCCTATATGCTATGGCTAATCGCTAGGATCAGGAGAATTCACCCGATGTTGTCATTGGTATGCTTCGAGTCTTCTCTTTCGATTATTATGCTTTGCTTGACCCGGGTGGTACATTGTCATTTGTGACCCTTTATATGGCTAATAAGTTTTATAGAGTCCCTGAGTGTCTTCTAGAGTCTTTTAGTGTGTCTACCCCTGTTGGTGAATCTATGTTAGTTGAGATGGTCTATAGAAATTATACTGTGTCAATCTATCATATGGATACCATGGCTGACTTAGTTGAGTTAGACATGGTTGATTTTGATTTGATTCTTGGCATGGAATGACTTTATGCCTGTTATGCTTCTATTGATTGTAGAACTCAGATTGTTAAGTTCCAATTCCTAAATAAACCTGTCTTATAATGGAAGGGTAGTCTTATTATTCCTAAGGTAAGTTTATCTCCTACCTTAGGGCCAAAAAGTTAATCTCTAAAAGGTGTATCTATCATATCATTAGAGTCAAAGATGATACTGTTGAGTCCCCTACTCTTGAGTCAGTCACGATTATAAATGAGTTTCCTGAAGTGTTTCCTAAAGATCTACCTAGAGTCTCTCCTAATAGGGAGATTGACTTTGGGATTGATGTCCTTCCTGATATGCAACCTATATTTATTTCTCTATATAGAATGGCTCCTGCTGAGTTGAAGGAATTGAAAGAACAACTGAAAGATCTCTTAGATAAGGGATTCATTAGACCGAGTGTCTCACCTTGGGGCGCTCATATCCTCTTTGTGAGAAAGAAAGATGGATCATTGAGAATGTACATTGACTATTGTCAACTGAACAAGGTCACCATAAAGAACAAGAATCCTCTTCCTAGGATAGATGATTTATTTGACCAGTTTTAAGGTGTCATTTGCTTCTCAAAGATAGACCTCAGATCAGGCTACCATGAGTTGAAAGGACTGATGAATTGAGTATTTAAACAATACTTGGACATGTTTGCGATTGCGTTCATCGAGGACATACTGGTCTACTCCAGAATAAGGAGGAGCATGCCAATCATCTTAGAATTATTCTTTAGACTCTCAAAGATAGGGAGTTGTATGCTAAAATTTCAAAGTGTGAATTTTGGCTTGCTTCTATGGCATTCTTAGGCCATATAGCGGTAAAGAATAGGCTCAGGCCCACATCCCCAACTGACATAAAAGTTTTTTGGGTTTGACTAGTTACTACCAAAGTTTTGTTGAAGGCTTTTCATCTATATCATCTCTATTGACTAAGATGACTCAAAAAAGGCTTAGTTACAATGGTCAGAAGCTTGTGAGAAAAGTTTTCAAGAGCTGAAAACGAGGTTGACTACTGCTCTAATTTTATCCTTACTCGAAGAGACAGATGGATTTGTTATCTATTGTGATGCATCTAGATTTGGATTGGGTAGTGTATTGATGTAGAAGGGTAAGGTTATTGTCTACGCTTCCAAAAAGCTTAAAATTCATGAGAGGAACTACCTAGCTCACAGCCTTGAGTTGGCAGCCATAGTATTTCCTCTCAAGATTTGGCGTCATTATCTCTATGGCATGCATGTTGATGTGTTCACAGATCACAAGAGCCTACAATATGTTTTTACTCAAAAAGAGCTGAACCTGAGGCCGAAGAGATGGCTTGAGTTGCTTAAGAACTATGATATGAGCATTCTCTACCACCCAGGTAAAGCTAATGTTGTTACTGATGCTCTTAGCATATTATCTATAGGGAGCACTATCCATATGGATAAGGGAAGAAGGGAGTTGGCTAAAGAAGTGCATTGGCTTGCACGTTTGGGAGTTCAATTTATTGATGCTAGTGATGATGATAATATTGTTCAGAATAGGGATGAATCATCGTTAGTTGCAGAGGTAAAAGAAAAGAAAGATCAAGATCCCATCCTCCTCCAATTAAAATATGATGTCCACAAATAGAATGTAATAACTTTTGCCACAAGGGGAGATGGAGTGTTGAGGTATCAAGGGAGGTTGTATGTTCCAAATGTTGATAGTATTCGAGAAAGAATTATGGCAGAGGCCCATAGCTCTAGGTATTCCATCCATTCAGGTTCTACAAAGATATACCACTACTTAACAGAAGTATATTGGTGGAGTGGAATGAAGAGGGATATAGAACAATTTGTGTCCAAGTGCTCGAATTGCCAACAAGTCAAAGTTGAGCATCAAAGGCCTTGTGGGGTCGCTCAAAACATTAAGATTCCAGAATAGAAGTGGGAGATGATAAATATAGACTTCATTATAGGTTTATCGCGATCCCGCAGGCAACATAACTCTATTTGGGTTATTGTGGATAGGATGATCAAATCAGCCCATTTCTTACCTGTTAAGACTACGGATACTGTAGAGGACTATGCCAAAATTTACCTTCGAGAAATTGTCAGACTTTATGGGGTTACTTTGTCTATCATATCGTATAGGGGAGCTTAATTCATTTCTCAATTTCGGAAGTCATTCCAGAAAGGTTTGGGTTTGAAGGTGAATCTTAGTACCGCTTTCCATCCTCAGACAGATGGTTAGGTAGAGCGTACTATTCAGACCCTTAAGGATATGTTGAGAGCTTGTGTTATCAAATTCAAAGATAATTGGGATGACCACTTGCCACTTATTGAGTTTGCTTACAATAATATCTTTCATTCGAGCATTCAAATGGCTCCAAATAAGGCTCTTTATAAGGGGAGGTATAGATCACCAATTGGTTGGTTCGAGGTTGGCGAATCTAAGTTGATTAAACCAGACTTGGTTCATAAAGCTATGGAAAAAGTAAGGATTATCCAAGAAAGGTTAACGATGGTGCAAAGTCATCAGAAGTCCTACACCAATGTAGGAGAAGAGACTTGGAGTTTGAGGTAAATGATTGGGTGTACCTAAAAGTTTTGCCCATGAAAGGAGTTATAAGATTTGGGAGGAAAGGAAAATTGAGTCCCCGATTAATTGGTCTTTACCAAATTATAAGGAGAGTTGACAATGTCGCCTATGACTTAGAGCTTCCGCCAGAGTTAGATGTTGTTCATCCGGTGTTCCATATTTCTATGCTTAAGAAATGCTGGGAGATCCTTCACTCATTATTCCTACAGAAAATATTGGAGTGAAATATAGTTTATCCTATGAGGAGATTCTTATCCAAATTCTTGATCGACAGGTTCATAAATTGAGGACCAAAGAGGTTGCTTCAGTTAAATTTCTATGCAAAAATAAATTCATTGAGAAAGCTACATGGGAAGATGAGGAGGATATAAAAGCCAAGTACCCACACTTATTTGTTTCTCCTAGTGTCGATGTTGAAGGTACTATTCCTACTCTTATCTTTCAATTAGCCCCTTCTTGAGTTGA
Source organism: Solanum dulcamara (assembly GCF_947179165.1). Classification (NCBI taxonomy): domain Eukaryota; kingdom Viridiplantae; phylum Streptophyta; class Magnoliopsida; order Solanales; family Solanaceae; genus Solanum; species Solanum dulcamara. The sequence goes on from NC_077243.1 coordinate 28,728,996, forward strand.
GGAATTGAGTGAGTTAATCTTGGATTAGAATCTTTTTATCTCTCATGATGTATTCGTGCCTTGGGTAAATCTTTAGCTTGGTCATCATTCGAGGATGAATGATCTCAAGGGGAAGATATTATAACACCCCAAAAATTTATACGCTAAGACTCGAACCATTCTTTATATGTGTATAGGCCCAAATCCAATTAATTTTTAATTGTAATGTAATTGTTATGACTGATTCTTTAGTGCTTGAAGTGTGTTTGAAGTGAATTAGGGACACAATAATCCTTAGCACAAAGTTTATTTGAAAGCTTTCTTACCGATTGAGTTTCGATATAAGATTCACTTGGGTCAACTTCAAAAGATCATATCTCATAGAATATAATGATTTGTTTGGACCATAACCTATCTAATTAAATTTCTTTGAGTTTTCTTTCCAACTCCATCAAATTTTCCTCATTTCTAGTTCAGAGTTAAAATTTGTGACCATTTTACTAGAGGCTATCAGACCTTCCGTAGTTATGGGTCAACATTACGACCCGTAGAGATTTGTACGGGTCATAGAAACAACCCGTAGAGCGTTGAAACACTTAGAAAATTTTCATTCTTTGGGGTATTTTCTACGAGTATAGATTATGACTCATAGAAATTCTTACGGGTCGTAAAAAGGACTGTAGAACCTCCAAAACACTTAGAAATATTCCAAAAGCAAAGTCATTTCTATGATTGATGACGAGGACTCATCAAAAAGTCTATAAGTCATAAAAATGACTCATATAAGAGATAAAAAGACTTAATTTCTAGAGGTTGACAGGATGAGTAAGTCCTACGACCCATCAAAGTTTTGACGAGTCGTAGAAATACCCCGTATATAGCCAAAGTCAGATTTTTATGAAGGATAGTTTGATATTTTCCCACCCTTTCGTAATCAAAACCTCGATGTTTTCAGAATATTTTGAGCCCCTTAGCAGTACCCTATATGGCTAAGCCCTCATTAACACTTAGTTTATTTTTAGAGCTACAATTGTAGAATAGAAAGAAGTTAGGGTTCAAGCGTTCACTCCTATCTTCAATTTTTTTTATTGTTCTTCAAGTTACAGGTATGTAAGGCTAACTAAATCATGGTTTAAGTTCTTCCATGTGCCCCTAAGTATACGATTGGTTGAGTAGTAAGTGATATATGTCTCATATGGATGAATCTTTGAAAGATCTCTTTAAATCCTAGTATATTTTTGCATAAATTCGCATGATTGATAGTTTTCATAAATTAAACACTCAAAAAATGATTATATTTCTCCCTACATAAACCCTATTTGAGTATTAACTTTCAATGTATTATACAATGATTGAGTCTAAAAGTTTGATTGGTGAATATTGAATAAGCAAGAGTCAAACTTGAGTTGGATAGTAGAAGTCTAAATGATTGTTGATTGGAGTTCTGATGAGTCATGAATGAGTCTTTAAAATAATGTCTAATTGAAAGAAGTGATGATTGAGTTGATTAGAGTCCAATGTGACTAGATGGATTGATTTGTATACACTTATTGATTTGAGTCTTATGAGTATATTGAGTCTTGAGATGAGTATTGAGCACCGATTTGGGTAAGAGTGTAGTTATAACTCAATTCCCATGAACTACGTCGCCAACATAGGATGGAGGGTTAAACCTCCTAAGTCCCAAAATGATGGACTTTGATTGATTGTAGATCCAATGATAGTGATTCATCCTTTACTTTGAAAAGGTATTCGATGAGTATGGTAATGACACCACTTCATTGTATATCACCGGCTCATAAGTGATCAGTTATAAAAACTTTTAATTATGATATGATCTTGCATGATAGGTTTATTTGACTGAGATTGCAGATGATTGAGTCGATTTGAGAAACATTTGATAAATTCTAAATTATTGCATATCCCTTGAGTTGATTGATGAGCTTGAGGTAAGTATTTGTTGACTGTTTCTCCTTTCTTTCATTTTACATACTCGTACATTCCATATACTGATGTCATTTGGCCTGCATCATTTCATGATACAAATACAGGTTTTAGAGATCTTCAACAGGCGCATCGTTGACGATCACTCCTACTCTTAGATTTGGTGAGTCTTCCTTGCATCAAGAGGCACTCTAGATTAGTTATCTTTTCTTTGAGTATTCCTTTTTGGGTAGCCATGGACCTTTCATGGGAACCTTCTGGATAGTATTAGAGGTTTCATAGACAGATAGTTGATAGTGTCGAGTAATGTTTTGGTTTTCAAAACTATCCTTATGATGTGGAGTTGATTTGAGGTTTGTTTTAATACATTATTCTCCTTGAAATGTTGATTTGGTTAGCTCACTTGAATGTCTTTTAAATTCATTTTGAGTCTTCCACTGAGTGATTGAATGTGCGATCGGACCAAGTGGTTCTCTTGGGTACCAATTATGGTCTTTGAGTGCCAGCCACGCCTAGGGTACCCTCTCGGAGAGTGATAGTAGGTGCCTTAAGTCTTAGATAGTGTATTCATATATAGCTCATGTTCATGTTTATACAGAGTCTACCTTGGCAAGTAGCCTCTCTCTTCTCGGTATGGGAGTTACATCGGATTACATGTTATAGCTCACATGATATTAAATATCGGTTAAGGTTGATATCCGAAATATGTATGAACTATGTCTATACGCTCTTAATGATATTTTATGATGCATTGAATTTATTAAACTTTTTAAGTTTTATTTCATGATTTCAAGATTCTTGGTCATGCATCATATGTTCATATTGATTATGTCCGGTTATTATTATTCATGCATTTTTCTTATATACTTAGTATATTCCATGTACTAACTCATACTTTTGCCAATACTGTATCACAATGTAAGGTCTGACGGTCATCACTTGCATCCCGCTCATGGCTAGATATTGAGTTATTATCTCCTTGTTGGTGAGGATGAGACTTTTACAATTTTTCTTTATGTTTCATGACTTTCATTTCCTATGTTGGTGAGCTATAAACTTTTCCTATGCCATGTTTAGACTAGTAGAGGCATGCTATATTTGTGATGTCTATATTGTTCCGTTAAATTGAGATATGTAGTTTGTTCTTTCTTATGGTGAGATTCCCTGATTGAGACTTCTATTCCGCATTCAAGTTTTATCTTATTGTATTAATTACCTTATGTATGCTCATGTATGATAAGTTACAGGCTTGGTTGGGGTCTCTTGGGAAATCGTCGTGTCATGCCTAGGGACTAACTTGGGTCGTGACAGTTTGTTAGAGAAACTCCCAAAAGAAAAGTAATGATATTATTTTAAGATTGCATTATTGCCTTATTGCCTTATTTCAGGTGTAAAGCTTTACCTGTTTCTTTTATATTTACATTGATTTACTTTCAGTCATGTTAATTTCAACATGAGTATTCAGTTTGGTTATCATTTCATTTAGCTTTATTACATACTGTACATTCCATGTAGTGACATCATTTGACACTGCATCATATTATGATGCATATACATGTGTTCAGGATCCTCAACAAGTGCTCGATTGGGATCTTCTTTTATCAGCATAGTTGGTTTGGCCTCCTTGCTTCCGAAGGGCTCCGTTTATTAAAGTCTTTCAGCACTAGTTATTAATTAGTTCTTTGTTTAGGTAGTCATGGGTCTTGTCCCGACACCTATTCTAGTTTAGTAGAGGCTTCATGGACAAAGTTAGTGAGTCAAATTAGTCTTCAATATTCAGAAGTTTTAAATAATATTGTTATTATTATTTATATCTAGATTTATTTTAGACTTTTGCATGAGGTATTTATAAGTGATTTTAAATGTTCATTTCATAAAGGTTTCACATGTTTGTTTAGTCTTCCACTCAATAGTCTGCCAGACCAAGGGTTTGCTTGGGACAAACACTAGTTTTCGAGTGCCGACCACATCCAAGGTTAGGCTTAGGGCGTGAAACAAATGGGTTAGATAGATGGAGCTCAAAATACGAGACCCATGAATACTTACCAAGTGATACATATCCTAACCCCAAGTAGGTGAATTTAGTCTAGATAAACTTTTACCCCCAAAAGTGGTGCAAAATATTAGTGAGTTGGAGGAGAAACAAACAAAACATGAGAAGTAAAACAAGAGCTAAGAGGCACCTTTTATTGTGAGACCACCGCTTCTATTCTTTCAGAAGTTGAAAAAGCAGAAAGAGATTGTTGGTTTCAATAAGTTCACTGACTTACTAAAGTGGTGCATTTCTCTAAATGATATCTTCCTAGCACGCCAAGTACATTAAATAAATTGTTGCAAACAAGAGTTAGCTGACATCGTATACAACAGTTTCTCTCATAAGATGTGCACATTAAGGATTCAGAATGAACTTCCAATTAAGTTGAAGGATCCTAATTAGTTTTACGATCAAGATTACTTTTGAGCATTCTGTTATTGTTCGAACCTTATATGATTTATAATATAGCATCAATATGATGTCCTTTGTTGTCTTTGAAAATATGGAATTAGGTAGCCTACATCCGATGACTATTGTGTTGCACCTAGTAGATGATTTTTGGCGAAGCCAAATGACATTATTGAGGGTATGCTAGTACAAGTAGGCTCTAGGTTGACAGACATTAGGCATCCAATGGATCAACCCCACATTTTTATGCATAAGATTTATATAGAAGAAGGGTCTAAGCCTATTATTCAATAGAAGATAAGGTTAAATTCAGTCATGAAGGATGTGGTTAGAAATGAAAAAATTAAGTGGCTAGATTCGGATATTGTTTACTCAATTTATGATAGAAAATGGGTTAGCCTTATTAACGTGTCCCTAAAAAGAAGGAATGATGGCGAATACAAATGAATAATTAGCTAATCTTACTCGTACAGTTACTGAGTGGAAATATGCATGGTTTATAGGAAGTTAAATGTGACCACCAGCAAATATCATCATCCTATTCTATTTATTGATTAGATATTAAACATATTCGCCGTCAAAAGTATTATTGCTTCTTGGATGGTTATTCAGATTATAATCAAATAGCCATTGTCTTAGAGGACTAGGAAAAGACAACTTTCTCATGTCAATATAGTACTTATGCTTTAAAGCATATGTCATTTGTACTATGCAATGCACCTACCACTTATTAGAGATGTATGATGGCTATTCTTGACATAATGGAAGAGTTTGTGGAGGTATTCATGGATGGATTCTCCATCCTTGATAGCTCATTTAAAGCCCATTTGCAGAATCTTCATCGAATGCAAGTAAGATGTAAGAAAACAAGCATGGTACATAATTGGGAGAAGTGGCACTTTTTGGTAAAAGTGTCACAGACAGGTCTAGAGGTAGATAGAGGTAGAAGCAAGTAAATGACCTAGAGGGCCATTACATATTTTTGAGGATGTGCTAATACAAGTAGGCTATAGGTTGACGGATGTTTGACATCCAAGGGATCAATCATGCATTTTGCTTGCATAAGATTTATATGAAGGAAAAGTTTATGCTTAGTATTCAAAATGTCACGACCCAAGCTAGACCCTAGTTGTGACACGATGATTAGAATCCCGAGGGACTCCAACAAAGTCTCTTAGTATATATAGCGTGACATAAAATAACATATAATCAAGGGTAAACATAATCACGGAAGATAGTCTCAAAACATTGAAATCTCGATATAGGAGAAATCAAAACACAATATTCAGAATTAATGAAACATACTCTTCCAATTTGCAATGGCTCTACCGTATAGAAGAGGCATAGGACAAACCCTAACTCACCTAAACATGAAGAAGTACATAAGTCTAAACATAAAAGAAAGACATAGCGAGTTGGCCCTCGAATCATGACGACTCACAAAAATAAGCTAACTCTGAGTAGAATTCTGAACTAACCACGGGTATGAGCAGGAGCGTCGTGACCTATATTATGAAACAATATAGTCAAAAGTATGTGTTAGTATATGAAATGTACTAAGTATGTGAGGAATATGCATAACATGAATATAGGGATATAATAAGCATGAACATGGAAGGCATGACCAAAATATCTTGAAAAGCATGACTTAAATCATAAAGTCATGTTATCAAGTCAATGCATCACAAAAGATATTATTTATGAAAGCTTGTGAGAAAACATAATTATTTTGTAGGATATGGAGCATAACCGACAATAAAACCATATGAGCTATAACATGGAGTCTGGTGTAACTCCCACACGAAAAAGGAGAGGCTACTTGTCAAGGTAGACTCCGTATTATTATCATCATAAGCTATTTCTGGATCTCCTATCTAAGTCATTTAAGACCACCTATGGAGGCACGTAGTTTGGGATTAGAGATTACTACGAGTGACTTCCTTACCAAGCCTACACCTCAAGCCCTCTTGGTACTAAGTAAATCCCAATGGAATACAACAATAACAACCCAGTGAAATCCCACAGCGTGGGGTCTGGGAAGGGTAAAGTGTACGCAAACCTTACTCCTACCAAGATAGAAAGACTGTTTCCGAGAGACCCTCGGCTCAAAAAATACCAATAGAATAAATAAAATAATTAACATTAGGAAAGGCAATATACATATATCAATCCACATTTATATATCATATAAAAATACCTTCTTAAATCATGATTTCATAACATTGGTCGTAAAGACACTTATCTTTCTAAGTATCTAAATTATGATTTCATTCGTATTGTGAAAAAACCTTTCACATTTATTTTATACATACTTTAAAACATACTCGAAGCATAATTCATCACTTTCATAAAACATTCGTGAATCCGTCATAAATTTCATGATCATAGTTTATAGTTCATACTTGAAAATCATAGACATAATGAATGGATCCATGTGAAATCAATTAAAAATCATGTATCATAATAAATTCATGCATAATAACATAAAATAATATCAATTAAATTGAAATAGAAAAGACCTATGAAGAATTGACATAAAATTCTCATAGAATTGGGTTAAATTGAACTTGAAAGTTGAGATTCTTTTGGGACCCAATGGATGAAAGGAATCAATTGGTGAATTCACACGTACCTGGATATCAAGGCCTTAAAGAAATGGAGATTGAAGGACTTGAAGACTGAAACCCTAGCTTTCCTTCCTTGAGTTTAAGAGAGAATTGGAGAAGATGAGATGAGAGAATTTGAGTGTTTTTGAGTGAATGGGAAGGAATAGGGTATTCTTTATCAGTAGAAATGGTTATCAGGTTAGTTATAGTTCCAAAACAATGTATTTTAGGGGTTAAACAAGTGGGGAAATTCAAAAATACCCGTCACTTAAAACTGTCGGAGTGACCCAATGAATCAGACCTACGGTCTGTAGGAATAACTACTGTTCATCCAGAGGACCCATAGAAACTCATGTCCAAAAATCAAAGACACTGGAACATGCATCTTCATACCTACGACCCATTTCTTATGGATCATAGAAAACCCTACGAACCGTATAATATGTTCGTAAAACCCATGTACAATAACTGACCCAACTTCTATGACCTTGATCTAAGGGTCATAATATGTTCTACGAGCCGTAAAACTCCTTCATAAATACTATGTACTCAAAATAATAGCTACTAAAAATTTCACATTGACCTTACAAGCCAAGTCTATGGATCAGGTAACATGGGTGGTCAAAGTTGTTCGTAGATTCAGACGAAAACCCAAGTCTCTAAAGTCACCCTACGGGTCGTCCCTACAGATTGTAAGACTTCGTATGGTCCGTAGGACCCTATTGTCAACTAAAACCATACATATTAATTTTATAATTCCTCAATACTCTTCCTACGAGACCTTTCTATGGGTCCGTATGACTTCTTATGACTTGTAGTCTTCTTGTGGGAACTAGCACAAGATAATTTTCTACATCAAATTTCCTTCGTTCTGACTTTTCAGCTTCAGGGGTCTTACACAGAGGTAGAGAAGGTTAAATACATTCATGAAGGATGTGGTAAGAAATGAAGTAATCAAGTGTCTAGATTAGGGTATTATTTACCAAATTTCTGATAGCAAATGGGTTAGCCTTGTTCAATGTGTCCTTATGAAGCGAGGAATGATAGTGATTACCTATGAATAATTAGCTAATCCCTATTCACACAAACTAGGTTGAGAATATGCATGGGTTATAGGATGTTGAATGAGCATACATGTAAAGATCAACATCCTATCCCATTTATTGAATAAATGTTGAAAATACTCACCAACAAAGAGTATTACTGCTTCATGGATGGTTATTTGGGTTATGATCAGATAGTCATCGCCCATGAGAATTAGAAGGATATTACTTTCACATGTCAGTATGGTACTTATGCTTTAAAGTACATGTCGTTTGGATTATGTAATGCACTTGCCGCATATCAGAGATTTATCATGGCTATTTTCTGACATGGTAGAAGAGTTTGTAGAGGTATTAATGGATGGCTTCTCCATCCTTGATAGCTCATTTAAAGCCCGTTTGTAGAATCTTCATCGAATGCAAGTAAGATGTAAGGAAACAAAAATGGTACATAATTGGGAGAAGTGCCACTTTTTGGTGAAAAGTGGATTGTCATCCTTGATCAAAAAGTGTCATAGAGAGGTCTAGAGGCATATCGCGCAAAGATCGAAGTAATTGAGAAGCTATTAAATAAAAAAAAACGTTCAATTTGATTGATTACTTGTTTGTATATTTGAACCTATTTGATTTTATTTTTCTATCTGTGAAAAACAAATTAAACAGAGCTGCAAACACCCCTAACCCTTTAGTAGAAATAAATAACATATTTTAGATGAATAACAAATTTATTTATTCAACTTATAAGAATAACTAATTACTCACAAGTTATAAATAGGCTACAAAATTGAGACCGTGATGAAAATTACCCATACTACTAGACATTATATATTTTGACTTTTAAAGGTTGATTGTTTTGTATGCCTTTGGTCATGTTTAAATTATAATGTGCTTATCTAGAATTGGTTTTGCTATGGTTCAATTTGATTCGTGCATATCTTCGAGGATAAATATAACAAAGTGAAAGTCAATGCTATTTTTGCTTGTTAGAATATATCTAAAGTACGTCAAAACTAGTGCTGAATGGACCCATATTTTTGTAACCCGACCGACCTGCCCATATTTTAATAGGGTGGTGAGTGATTTTTTAAATGAGTAAAATATTAGTTTAAAGCCATATTCAACTTGTAGAAATATGGGTATTTATGGATAAAATATAGGGTAAAAGTATTTTCAAATCAACAAATCTTTCTCAAATTTAGGGAAAATGACCTATCTTTAAAAAGTAAGGAAAATGTTTTCCAAAATTTTTTTTCAACATCACATCTCAACTTTCCACCCTAACTCAAGTCTCGATTATCGATTCTCGATACTAATCCAAAATTCAAGATCTGACTTATGATTTTCGATTCGAGACCCGACTCTCGACCTTGATTTGACACCCAACTCTCGAGTTTCAAGTCAAGTCAGAATTTGATATCAATTTGGATGTTAGGTCCTGGATCAAAATTCAATGTCAGATCTCTAATCGGGTGTCATAATTGGGTCTTAAGTCAGATTTTGGCTTGGAAATCTGAATTTTATGTCAGAGTAGGGTTTTTGGTCGATAGTAAAGATTTGGTGTTGGGTTTGGGTCCCAAATTAGTCATTGAGTTCGGGTGTCGAGGTCGAATCCTAATTCAAAAGTCAGGTCCTGGATTGGTGTTAGATTTGGGTCCCATTTTAGAAGTTGGGTCTTGGGTCAGATTTTGGAATTAGATCTCGGTTTGAAAGTTGAGTTCTTGACTGGGTGTCAGAGTTGGGTTGTGATTTGAAAGTTAGGTCTCTAATTAAGAGCCTAGATAGGTTCCCATATTAATCATTGAGGTTGGATGTTAGCATCAAATCTCAGTTTGATACTTGGGTCTCAGGTCGGATGTCGAGATTCGGTCCCAATTTGGAAGTCAGGTCTCAGGTCGAGAGTCGAGGTCAATACTAGATTAGATGTAAAAGTCTGGTCTCGATTTGAAACTTGGGTCCCGTACTAAGTGTCAGGGTTAGATGTTGGTTTGAAAGTTAAATTCCTAATCAAGTATTAGAGTCGGGTCCCAAATAAGGAGTCAGGGTAATTGTCCCAAATCAGGTATTGAGATAGTATCCTGGATCCGTTGTCGATGTTGGATATTGTTTTTGAATCCTAGTTTGAAAATTCGGTCTCGGGTCGGTGTCAAGATTGGGTCTTCATCTAAAAGTTGGGTCTCGGTTTGGGAGTCTAGAATCGATCGGGTTTGGATCCCAAATTGAAAGTCTGGTCTCAAATCAAATGTCGGGGGTCAAATCATGATTTGAAATTTGGGTCCCACTTTGGATGTGGGTCTTTGTTCAAATACGAAACCACTCATCAGGATTGGGTGTCTGTGTCGGGGTCAGTTTGGGTCGAGTTTGAACGTTAGGTCTAGGGTTGGTAGTTCGAGTTTTGGATCAAGTGTCGGGGTCAAATACTAGAGCAGGTGTTTGGTTTTGGATTTCGAATAGATTATCAAGGTCAAGTGTCGGGGTCGAATTTTAATTTTGAAGCCGGATCCCATATTGGGTGTCAAATTGGGTTCTAATTCAAGTTTTGAGATCAAATCCCGATTTGGATGTCGGGTCCCAATTCAGGGGTCGAGGTTGGGGTCTGGTCTAGAGTCAAAAATTGTGTCTTGAGTCAGGGGTCGAAACCTGATTTAGAAGTAGGATACCTCGTTGGGTGTCAGATTTAGTTTTATGATGCAATAAACTAAAATAAGATATTTTCAATATTTTTTATTCATAAAAAAGACTAAAATATTTCCTCTATTTGGTATTTTAGAGTAGAGTAATATTTGCTCATGAAAATATGGGTAAATATGGGTCAACTAGTATTTTACCCATCCCATTATTATCCAACTCATTTTTACCCATATAAAATATGGGCGGATGAAATTATTATCTATTTTATGTTGACCCATTTTCAACCTGCTCAAATTTGACTCAACCCGCCCACTTGCCGCCACTAGTCAAAACTGAGTTGTTCAAAAAAAGAAAAATAATAATCAAAGGTGTAAAAGAAGAGGAAGCAGGGAAAATATTGCATTGTGGTTTAAAAAAATCTAGAACAGGTCAGATATGGGTTGTTCTTTTAAAATATATACAGAAAAAATCAATATATATAATTTGTTACCTTACTCTTGCAAATATTTTTACCATTTTACTAGAAGTTCTAATCATATATATTTGGATGGGCATTTCTTCAGTTCCTCGCCAATTCATTTTTTGATTCTCCAACAAATCATTTATGAAATATTCAGCAGCCACCAACAAGAGAAATGACTCATCCATCCCTTTTAGTAAGACCTGTAGGTGCTTGGTGTTATCGTTGCAGGTTCTGCACTGAGGTGTTCACCTCTAGTCAAGGGCTTGCGGGGCACCAACGCAAGCATAGGTTTCAAGACACTTGGAAAAAAGGTGCACGCCATCACAAGTATTTTTGTCCATCCACATATCTCCCCCTTCATTACCATTACTTGAGTAACCTCAAGTCATCCCCAATAGTTTTATGCAACCATGAACGCTTATATCATTCCCGTATGAGGAATCCGATGGTGCAGAGGATTCACAGAAGTCCTAGCAGTCTACGGTCAATTTTTGACCCATTGCAGCCATCCATGGTGTTGTAGGTTCCTACTCAACCTCGTGGTCATCCATAATATAGTTATAATCAATTTCAACAACAACAAACGATAGTGCAGGTGATCAACAACCTCTTCATGGTCAAATATTGTATATTCCAAATCAACCAGAACAACGGGCATAACAACCTCCTCATGGTTTTATGTCATGTGGTGAAGTAGTGTAGGTGCTTCGTATTAATTAAATTTCACCTATCACTCCTACTCTTATTCAGGAGAACTTATGTCTTCAACATCTTAATCAACTGGATCCATATCGGATCTAGTTGAATCTGAATGTTGTATTAGCTTCGAGGATTTTAGAATCAACCTATTCATCCATTGGGAGTACTAGTAAAGTTATTGCAGGGTTGATGTGTGGGAAGAAGAATGATGATCATGAGGTCGAAGAGATTGACTTAGAGCTTAGGATTTAGGTTTTAGAGGGACCATGGATTGAAGTTTTTTTTGTTGTTGTTATCTTCTTATATTTGTTGCCATTTGACTTTTGTTTACGTTTATGTTTTTCGTCTTTTTTGTAGTTTTAGTAGTTGTGTTATTTGTTTTTTCTTTTGTGTTGAATGTAATAGGTGGTATTTATCATCTATGAAAAAATAATGTTGGTTTTTTTAATTTGATCTTGCAATCTGTTTTAAATTTTAGTCAATACTTGTTGATCTATTACTGCTATAACTATTTCTCATTATTTTGGGAGATAAGAGTAATGTATAATCACTTTCTTTTTTTAACAAGAATGAATTTTGAAGTATATTTAGTTTAGCACTGTATCGTTACTCGTATTAGCTACTAACGTCTATATAGATGGACTTTAAAATGTAACATAGAGACACAAAATTCTTTTTTTGAAAAGAATTTCAAAATTTATGTCAATTATTTAGGATATGAATACACCTTGGACTCTTTACTTGGTTACAAAATGAGAAGATAGTTATATACGTCCATGTTGGGTTATTATTACCCCGATTAATGATGTTGTTTTGAGGTCAATGTGGAGAGACATTTAGAGGCTCTAAATACCATGATCATATTGTTAACTTCGTAAATCAATAAGTCAATAACTAGATTAAGTTATTGAATTCGAATATTATACCTGAATGCTTAGTAGAGTCGTTACCCTGTAATTTCTCTCAATTAGTTATCATACAAATTTTACTTGCTTTTAGTCTTTTAATTAAATTAGCTAAAATAACAACCATGATCTCTCATTAGTTACTTAAACACTTGTTAAATTTGGTATTAAAATAACTAGATTTTTGCGAAATCATGAGTCCATATGGGTTTGATATCTGGATCTTTTGAGTCTCTCTATTAATTGCACGACCACTTAAATTTGCGTGTGAAATTGGAAATAACAAGTTTTTGGTGATGTTGTTGGGAACTTAGAAATTAGCATTTTTTTAGTTTTTCTTTTACTGTTTCTTTGTTGTTTCAGACGTTCATCTAGAGTCTGGATACACATATGAAGATATTGCTAGATTTAACAATAGGTGGTCAGGCTTTAGAAAGGATATATGATGAGCTATATATGTTTCTAAATTGAATCTCTAAGGTAACCCAAACTAGAATGGTGATATATCAATAGTTGTGGTGAAAAAAACCATGCGCATGTTATAGACTGATGGGATCACTACTTAAGCAGCTTAATTATTAGCCTTGCAGAACCAAATGATTATACAGTTCAGCAAGATGAACTTAGCCAGCTGCTAGTTCTAGTGAATATAATGTAATCAATTTTGAGTTGGTACGAAACATGTGGAGGAGATCATTCATCTGAGATACGTGGTGCTAATCTTGATTCTGTAAATTTTTTAGATGATGTACAAAGAGATGGAAACTAAAGCTATGGTAACATGTATTTTAAGAACAAGCGTAACCACTCAAACTTCTCATGGGGTTGAAACCATGGGCAGAATGCTTATCAGAATCAATATTTAAATCATAAGCAATTATATAGTACATAGGCAAATGCTTAACAAAATAATAAAGAAAATATGTTGAAAACAATCACGGTTGATCAAGCAAAGATGACGAATGATATGAAAACTTAAGAGCTTGTGGTAAGAAATCTAGAGAAGCAGATGAGGTAGATAGATGGAGCTCAAAATGCGAGACCCCGTGGAGGCTTACCAAGTGATACATATCCTAACCTCCAAACAGGTGAATATAGTTTTTACATGCTGTGGTACAGATCTAGGTAAGTTTATATTACAAAAGGTTATGAATAAATTTGGTGAGTTAGACGAGAAATAGGAAGAACATGAGAAGTAAAACAAGAGCTAAGAGGTAGCTCTTATTTTGAGATCACCGCCTCCATTCTTTCAGAAGTTGAAAATGCAGAGAGAGGAGACTGATTTCTAGAAGTTCATCGACTTACTAAAAAGGTGCATGTCAATCTTTATTTAATAGATAACTTGCAAAATGTCCCAAAATACGCCAAGTATATTAAAGATATTGTTGCAAACAAGAGTTAGCTAACAGAGTATGCGATAGTTTCACTCACTAAGACATGCACATCACAGATTCTGAATAAAATTATAACTAAGCTGATGGATTGAAGTAGTTTTATGATTGAGATCACTGTTGGGAAATTTGGTATTGCTCGGATATGATGTGATTTATGAGCTAATATCAATTTGATGTCCTTTCTTGTATTCAAAAAGATGGAATTAGGTAGTGTAGATCCGATGAATATTGCATTGCAGCTAAAATAAGTATTTTTGGCAAAGGTAGATGAGATTATTTTATAATCCAAAATTAGGCCATGATGGGGCCTACCATAAATCCCCAGTAGGCAAGCCAATAGCCAAATCACAAGTGATAAACTACAACTAGAATATACATACGCGGAAGTAATAAAAACATAGGAAGGGCCCATAACATAGATATGTATTTAACAATATGAAATATTCACAAAGGGTCCCTAAAGTGATCAAGAAGGACAAAATACACATAAGAACCAAACTCCGGACTTTGTGTCACTGTTACAAGAGAATCTAAGCATAGAAAGGAACTATTGTAAGACCCCGAAAGTTGAAAAGTCAAAAAATGGAGTTTAAAATGGAAATCTCAGAAAAAGCTGCACCAGATGCCTTTCATGAGCCATGTTCATGAGGCGTGAAGCTCACCACGGGATGTGTAAGGCTTCATGGAAGAGTCCGGGAAAATTTGAGAAAAAGGGGCAATGTCCACGATTTTTTCCACGACCCATGGAGAGCAACACAAGCCGTGGTGGCCTCTGTGGAAGTCAACTCACCTAAGTCCAGTCCCTCTCCAAGTCCACAATCATCACCAAAGATTGTGGTGAGCTCCACGTACCGTGATGATCTCCCATCCAGGTGCCCTCGTCCAGTTAAGTTAGGGGTTTTTTAGTCTTTTTCCTATTTGCTCATTAATGTATTTAGACTGTTTTGGGGTTAAATTCTATCCTATTAACTTCCCTAAACCCTCGTAACTCTCTCATTCTCATCCTAACACCCAAATTACAAAATCATCTCTCTAAAATCTCTCCCAAGGTCTTCTTCTTCCACAAGTAAGGTTTCTAAGAGAATTCAATTCAAGCCTCCTATTCAAGTGTATTAGGGCTCTAAAGTGTCTAAGGTGTGTGAGAATTCATCCATGGATCCTTCCATCCATGGAGTCCCAAGGTATTACTTCAATTCTCTTTATAAAATTCCCTTCTAAAGTCCTTATTCTCATGATATTGTATTGGGTCCTCTCAATTATGCTCTAATTCATTATTATTTATCTAATTATGCACAATTATCATTCCATTGCATGATTTCAAGTTAATTTTCATTGACACATGCCATATGATATTTTCAAGGATTTATGATCATGAACTGTAAATGGTTTCAATGAATGCTTAGGAATGCTTATCAAGGCTTATGAACGACTCATGGAAAGAAATGAATACTGATGAACTATGAACATAGTAATATTTCAAGCAAAGTACAAAAGTTGTGATGAGTTTTTATCACACACTCATATTAAAGAGATGAAAGACTTTTCTTACCAACTCATGGATTCTTATGAATCAACCATGTTAATGAGCTACTCTTATGATTATTTTATGATAAAGATTGATATCTTGTATTGTATTTCATAATGATGTTAATGACTATGATTTATAACTTTCTATTGGGATAATGACTAAGCACCAAGATGACTTTAAGGTGGGGTTATCCTAGTAGCAACCTTTAGTCCCTAACTACATTGCTCGCTTAGGTTTTTTATTCTGATATGGGCTAGCTAGTGGTCTATATATAGCTCAAGATATTATGATATTCTCACAGAGTTTACCTTGGCAAAGTAGCGTCTCCTTTCTCGATATGGGAGTTACATCGTATTTCATGTTATAGCTTGCATGGTTTAATACGTCGGTTAAAGGTCCTTTCCCACACAAAGGTATGTGAAAAGGTATAAGTTCTCATGATGATGTTTTATGATGCATTGACCATATGACTATGATATTTAAATATTTCAAGGTCTTACTCATGTTATGATATTGGTCATGCATACCATGTGCATATTTTTTATGTCCTATTATCATTGTTCATGCATACTTCTCACATACTTAGTGTATTCCATATACTAACACATACTTTTGCCTATATCATAGCTTAATGTAGGGTTCACCGATCACACTCATTCTCTCGTTCGTGGCTAGAGCTTATTACTATTTTCATTTATGGTGAGTCCTCATGTTTCGAGGACAAGATATTATATTTCATTGTTTCTTATGACTGTTTCATCATTTATATTGGGTGAGCTAGGAGCCTATCTTATGCCCCCATCTAGATTAGTAAAGGCGTGTTGGACATTTTAGAGTCTATGTTGTCTTTCAATTTCGAGTTTAAGGCATTCTGTTTTATGGAGGCTATTCATGTTGAAACTTACTTTGGCATCTGTGTTTGAGTCTTACTTCTTTAATTACCTTATGTATGCTCATGTATGATATGTTAAGAGGCTTGGTTGAGTTTCTTTGGGATTCTAATTTTTGTGTCGTACCTGGGGTCTAACTTGGGTCATGATAAACTTTGTATCAAAGAAAGAGGTTTGAAGTATCCTACGAAGTAAAATATGCCGCATCAAGTAGAGTGTTATTCATCGATGTGTATCACGCTACATATATAAATAGAAGGATATAAGGCATTTTCGGAAAAAAGTTCACTTGTTTTATGATCTTATTATGCGATAGAATTGAACTCTAAGGCTTTTTCCTCTAACACTTTCTCTTTATGATTTTAGAAATATGCCTCCATACAGAATACCCATACAAAGGAATGTTGAGAAGGATCAACAAGCTCCAAATGAACCCTTCCGAGCTACTTTCTAAGTTCTTGCTCAAGTTGTAGCCACGCAAGCTAATAGGGAAGTGGTAGCTCATGTGAACCCAAATATGGGTACAACAGCTATCCGAGTTTATGACTTCACTCGGATAAACCCTCTCGATTTACATGGTTCTAAGATGGATGAGGATCTATAAGAGTTCATTGAGGGCATTCTAAGATTGTTGATATCATGGGTGTTAGTCTGGTAGAAAAGGCAGACTTGGTGGTGTATCAACTCAAAGGGGTTGCATAAGTTTGGTATTACCAATGAAAGAGTGAAAGAGGTGGAGATGATAGTCCCATTGATTGGGAGCAATTCAAGGGTGCTTTACTTGATCATTTCATCGCATTGGAGTTTAGGGAAGCAAAGATTCAAGAGTTCATCAATTTACACCAAGGTAATGAGAGTATGAGGGAGTATGACTTAAAGTTTACTAATTTATCCAAATATGCTCCTTTTTTGGTTGCCATCTAAGGGCTCATATGAGCAAGTTTATTTCGAGTGTGTCCAATTTAATGGTAAAAGAATATAGAACCACCAAGCTAATCAAGGATATGGACATTTCGAGACTTATGAGACATGCCGAACAAATAGAGGAGGAAAATTTGATAGAGAGTTCTAGAAGGGAGACCAAGAGGGATCGAACTGATGGTGGTAATTTCTCATATGGTAAGTCTGAAAATATCGGTCATCCTCAGTTTCATCTAAAGTATTCTAACCAAAATTCGTCAAATTCTCTGGCTCCAAAGTTTGATAAAGATAGGGTGCCTAACCCTAAGGTTTAAGGAGGAACTCCAAGTGATCAAGTCATCTCTCTATGTAATAAGTGTGGGAGGAACAATAAAGATGAATGCTTGGCAGGATTGGATGCATGTTATAGGTGTGGTAAACTGAGTCATTAGGAAAAGAATTGTAAGGGTGGTACTAGACCCCGAGATCAGACTCAGGCTACAAGCTGACTGAATCAGCATGGTAATACTTTGGGTGGTGGTCAGTGCCAAAATAGATTCTATGCCATTCAGATTCATCAGGATTTGGGGTATTTTCCCGACATGGTGACTGGTATGTTGAAAGTGTTTGACTTTGATGTTTATGCATTGTTAGTTTCGGGTGCTACTCTATCTTTTTTTGCTCCTTATCTTGCTATAAAATTCATTATTAGTCCAGACATCTTCTTAGAGCCTTTTTCTATCTATACTCTTATTGGTGATTCAATCGTGGCTAAAAGAGTCTATAGATTCTATGCCATTCAGATTCGTCAGGATTTGGGGTATTTTCCCGATATGGTGACTGGTATGTTGAAAGTGTTTGACTTTGATGTTTATGCATTGTTAGTTTCGGGTGCTACTCTATCTTTTTTTGCTCCTTATCTTGCTATAAAATTCATTATTAGTCCAGACATCTTCTTAGAGCCTTTTTCTATCTATACTCTTGTTGGTGATTCAATCGTGGCTAAAAGAGTCTATAAAAATTGTACAATTTCAGTTTCTCATAAATCACCTTAGTTGATCTTGTAGAATTTGATATTACCGATTTTGATATTATATTCAGTATTGATTGGCTTCATGTATGTTATGCTTCTATATGTTGTAGGACCTGTGTGGTCAAGTTTTAATTTCCTAATGAGCCAGTTCTGGAATGGAGAAGTAGCAATTCCGTGTTTAAAGGTCAATTTATCTTGTGACTTAAAGCTTAGAAAATGATTTTGAAGGTTTGCATATACCATCTATTTTAGGTTAGGGATATGAACTCCAAAGCTGCTACTCTTGAGTCAGTTTCAGTTGTAAATGAGTTTCCAAAAGTTTTTCTCATTGATCTCCCAGGTATCCCTCTCAAAAGGGAAATAGAATTTGGTATCGACCTTCTCCCTGATACCCAACCTATATCCATTCTTCCTTATCGAATGGCCTTGGCAGAATGAAAGAGTTAAGGGATTAGTAAAAGGATTTGTTAGATAAGAGTTTCACTAGAGCGAGCATCTCTCCATGGGGTACTTCTATTCTCTTTATTAGAAAGAAAAATAGTTCTCTTCGAATGTGTATCGACTACCAATAATTGAAGAAGATCACAATTAAGAATAAGTATCCCATTTCAAGGATTGATGACTTATTTGATCAACTTTGAGGTACAAGTTACTTTTCAAAGATTGATCTTCGATCGGGTTATCATCAACACTGAGTAAGAGAATGTGATATTATGAAGACGACTTTTAAAACTCGTTATGGTAACTTTGAATTCTTGATTATGTCTTTTGGACTAACGAGTGCTCCTGCATCTTTTATGGATTTGATGAATAGGTTGTTCAAGCAATACTTAGATAAGTTTGTTATTGTGTTTATTGATGATATTTTGGTCTATTCTCATAGCAAAGAGAAGCATGCAAATCATTTGAGGATTGTCTTACAAGTTCTCAAGGATCACCATTTATTTGCTAAGTTTAACAAGTGTGAGTTTTGGTTGAGGTCAGTTGCCTTTGTTGGCCATATTGTCTCCGATGAAGGTATTATGGTGGATCCTAAAAAACCAAAGTGGTATAGAATTTGCCTAGATCCTTGTCTCCTTCTAATATTTGGAGTTTCTTGGACTTATCCGATTATTATAGACAGTTTGTGGAAGCTTTCTCTTTCATTAAAATCGCCCTTCACTACTTTGACTCAAAAGAAGGTGAAATTCTAATAATTCGAGGCATGTGAGAAAAGTTTCTAATAGTTGAAAGATAGGCTTACTTCTTCTCTAGTGTTGACTTTACCTAAAGAGACCGATGGGTTTGTTGTTTATTGTGATGCTTCAAGGATTGGTCTTGATTTATTCTTTGACAAAAAAGGTGGCTTGAGTTACTGAAGGACTACGATATGAGTGTGTTGTACTATTTGGGTAAAGTGAATGTGGTTGCCGATACTCATAGTATATTTTCCATGAATAGTGTTACTCATATTGTGGATAAAAAAGAGTTAGTTTATGATGATCATTGACTTGCTCGTTTGGGTGTTCGGTTGGTTGATTTGGAAGAATGTGGTGTAGTTATGCACAATGGTTCTGAATTGTCTTTTGTGGCAGATGTTAAGTCTAAGCAAGATAGTGATCCAACTTTGGTTGAGTTGAAGAAAACAATTGCCAAAAAAGCCATTGAGGCTTTCTCCTAAGAAGGAGATGGTGTATTGAGGTATCAGGGTCGCTTATGTGTTCCTAATGTGGATAGCTTGAGGGAAATGATATTGTTAGAAGCTCATAGTTTGTGGTATTCTATTCATCTAGGTTCCAAAAAGATGTATATAGATTTGAGGGAATTGTATTGGTGGAATGAAATGAAAAATGATATTGCTAAGTTTGTGGCTAAATGTCTTAATTGTCATCAACTGAAAGTTGAGCATAAAAAATTGGTAGGTTTAGCTCAAGATATTGAGATTCCTACTTGAAAGTGGGAGCCTTGAATATGGATTTCATTATATGTTTGCCTTGTACTCGTAGGCAACATGATTCCTTTTAGGTGGTCATTAACCGAATTGGTTCATTTTCTTCCTGTTAAGGCTTTTTGTTCAGTCGAGGACTATGCTAGACTGTATATTCGTGAGTTGGTTTAGCTTCATGGTGTTTTGTTGTCGATCATTTTAGATTGAGGTACTTAGTTTACATATCAGTTTTTGAGATCTTTCCATTAGGGTCTTGGTACTCAAGTTAAGCTTAGCACAACTTTTCATCCTCATATAGATGGTCAACCCGAGCAGAGTATTTATTTGGAAGATATGTTGAGAGCTTGCGTCATTGACTTTAAGGGTAATTGAGATGATCATTTTCCATTGATCGAGTTTGCTTATAATAATAGTTACCATTTTGGCATTCAGATGTCTTCATTTGAGGTCTTATATGGTAGGAGGTATAGGTCTCCTGTTGGTTGGTTTGAAGTTTGTAATGACCTCGAAGGTCATTTTCATGCTTTTGCATGTCTTTGCCATTTTATCTCTTCCTATAGCTTCTTTATAGCTCTTATATGGTGTTGGAATGGGTTGAACGCTCCACAAGGTGTTTGGTTGTGTTTTGAGGCGGTTTGGCCATTTTTTTGTGGCTTAAGATTTGAAAGAGTTGACTTTCATCAACATTCGAAGATTCAGGTGTCGTATGAGAATTCTGACAATTGCTTTAGCTTCGTAAGGTCCATTTAGGTCTAGAAGAAAGGTTGGTTTGGGTTTTGGAGTCTTCATTTTTGAATTTGTGCAAGTTATCGTTTTAACTTTAATGTTTTGGCTGAGTTTGACTTCGGTCAATATTCTGAGTAAACGCACTCAGTTGAAAATTCTATTAGCATGATTAACTTTAAAATGCAAAGTTTGGTCTAGAACAACATTTGGTTTGGTTCCGGAGGTGCTCAAAATGAGTTTTAGGACATTTGTGTATTTTGAATGCTTTCTTTGAAAAGTGTTGACTTTGGTCAACATTTCAATGAAGCGACCTCTGTTGGAAAATCCGTCAATTCCATTGAGTCCGAAATTCCATTTCTGGTTTAGTAGCATAGTCTGTTTGCATTTGCGGTGTTTCGAATGAATTTCGGACCCCCATTGGAGAGAAATCCTGTTTCTCAAAGTTCAGCACCAGCTAAACTGCTGGCTCAGGCCACTTTTCCCTTCATGTTCATGAGCCAGGGCCCTCAATCACGAAGAACAGGGTCATTGGTCATTGCAATAGCAGGGATGAGTTTCGCCATCGCGAAGGGTAATTTGTTCGGGTCTTGCGATCGCGGGCCAGTGCCTCGTGATTGCGATGAACAAAATCACTGAATTCAGTAAATTAAATATCTGTTTTCAACAGTCTAAACCCCATTTTGGAACTTAGAAAAGAGTGATTTGGAGAGCAATTCTTGGTCATTTTTGATTATTTTTGTTCAGGTGTGTTGGGAATTCTTGCGAGGGCATTTCAAGACCCTTTTCTCATCCTAAGAACCTCGTAAGTTTCGCAAAATTTTGTTGTTTCTTGAATTTTTGAACTATTCTAAGGATTGAAATTGATGGGGTTGTTTGAGCTATTTCGGTGCTTGGAATATACCTATTTTTGGAGCATACTCTATTTGGGACCTTGTGATGGAGTTGGTTTTTTTATTTCGTATGTGGATCCCAATGTCGAATTTTGACCTTTTTTTAGTTTCATTTTTTATTGTCGTAATATGGGTATCATTAGCTTTGTTTTGATGTGTTCTATGATAATTTGATATAGTGGCATCGTTTGGAGGCAGCCCGAAAGGAAAGGCTCAAGTTTAGCGGTTCGTGTACGATTTTGGCCTTGAGGTAGGTTATGGTTTGCTCTTTTTAGAATTGGCTTGGTTAGAATTGGTATATTTTGAGTAGTAACGTGTGATTAGGTTGGTGATTTAGGTGTTGATATCCTATTTAGCATCTTGGAGTCGAGGATCATCGATAGTGACTAGTTTGGGGTTTTAGTTGTTGGAGATTTAGTCTAGGTGATATCTTGACTTGTTTGCATTGCTTAGAATCCTTAGAACTTGCTTCTAGGTGGTTTGAGCTTATGATGCCGTGGTTTGACTTGTTTGGTTTCGGTTGCCCACTTGTTGCGAATTTTGGCTTATGCTTTTGTCTTGTTTGCCTTGATATTGAAATGTTGGACCTAAGACCGTGGTTTTGGTACACCGGAGTCTCAGGTTAGTGATTTTGTGCCTTTGACGGGATTTTTACTTGGGTTGAATGATATATGATTTTGACATATTACTTGTTTTGATTTTTCTCGTGATAACAATCAATTATACCTCTCGAAAGAAATATAGACGATCATTAGCAGTATATTTTACCCAACTAAAGTTGGGGTTGAACCCATAGGGAATAGGTTGAAATAATTCTAATAGCTATCATTATTCAATTGTAGTTGCTACTTTCAAAAATAAAGATGCATAAATTAAAAGTGGTTTTTTTTTTGATTTAAGAACAAACGACAATGTAATAACAAGTAAACAGGATTAAGGTTGTAAACAATATGAATATTAGGCAAGGGTTATGATCCCCATGACATATAACTTAATAGATTAATATAGTATTCATGATATCGTTCAATGTATTGCATGCAAAATCTAGCATGTTAGGTAACATCTAATTCACCTCCATGTCATTCTTAGACATATCTCATTCGTCTCCTCCCAATCTCAAAATGTATGCTTTACTAACCCTTGCCCTATATCCCAGAGTACTATCTTTTCTCGGTCTCAAGTAACTTAGACGAAGTGTATCCCTTCTTTCGAAGCCAGACTCTTCGAATTTCTATCGTGATCTTCTTTTCCTAATAACTACCTCCCTTCAGGGCAAGCGGTGAATACGAGTAAGTTCTTAATGCGTGCACTCACTAAGAAAGACTTTTGAATAAAGAAATCACAATACATGCAAAACTAAATCACGAAAATCAATCCTACGTTTGCCTATCTAGTTATGTCATCATGGTTCCCACAACCCTAGTTGTGGGATTAGCTATGCATAATTATAATTAAATCAGAAAGAATTTGTGTATAACTCAGGAAACAATACTTACAAAGATATATGAAATCAACACAAGGACCAAACAATTGATACAAGCAACCAAAACTTGATTTAAGCCTTCCAAACTAGCCAAGAAACAAGTTGTCGTGTGTGTTCTTGTGCTACTGTCCAGCAGCGTTTTTGATGATGGAAAGCTCTCAAAAATAATGTTTTTAGACGTACAATATATTCCAAAAACAATAGGAAGAACGTCCCCATAAACCTAGAACAAAGTGGTGTATTTATAAAAGTTGAAACCTAATCCTAAACTAAGTAGGAAAACAACTCCTAATAGAACTAGGAAAACTTTTAATGTGTTGCCTGGGCATCTTCCCGACCACTGATGCTTTTCAAGTTCTGTGGAAAGCCTCTTGTGGTTTCCTTTGCTAAATATGGCTGGCCATCCCACTACGGCACCCACCTCGGTCAATGGTGAGTACCACGGCTCGTGGTGGTGCTTCCTTGGTGTGTGCCTTAGCCAAATTCTTAGCTGCTTTCCCGGATGGTTCCTTCACGGATGGAGGCCTTCTCTTCACGACCAGTGGTGTGCACCACTTCCCTTTAAGGGTATATTGGTGTGCACCCTTGGTCCAAACATGCAACTTTCACCTCCAAGTGTCTAGTACAAGATACGTTATGGCACGGTGAGGTTCATTCGTCGCTTTCTCCTTCCAAGTTGTCACAACACTCCACCAAGATCAAGTCAATTTAGCACTACTTGAATTTTTTTTTTTTGTGATCTCTCCTCAACACCAAGCTGCCAACTTACTCTAAAATAAACCAAGTTTCCGTATAAGCCAAGCCAAAGATCATCAACTCATGTGCACTTCAATTTTCCTGAAAAAATAAACACGAACGTATATCAAACTAACAAAACACGCTTGTGAACTTACAATAACTCTATGTTTTTGGGAGTCATAAATGTCGTATTTTGGAGACACATAAACACCCTCAACTTAGAATTATTGCTTGTCCTCAAGCAATAACACAACATAAAACCAAACGACATGTAAATACAAACAACTCAAACGAAATATATAGTAGCCCTATAACATAAATCTCATTTCCAACTTCACTTATGCAATGCACTCATGCTGTAACAAATCTCGCAAGGATTATGTCACGCCCCAGAAGGGTACCCTAGACGTAACCGGCACCCGAAGGCCATTTCTGATCTCCGAGCGAACCACCTGGTCCAGTCACTCCTTTATTCAAGCACATTCTCTTAGAAGGAACTCAATTTAAAGAAATACTTTTCATAATATAAGGGCCGAAGGCCAAATATTTACAATCAAAAGAAGACAATAAAAATAGGACTCCTCAAGATGACCGCTCGACCTCCCACACTCCAGTCTATGAAGCCTCTATTCTTGTCAAAAAGGTGCCAATGACAAGCCCATGGCTACCGATAATCTAAATAAGGAAAAGATAATCAAAAACTGTACAAGAAGGCCCAATATCCTCCGGGAATTAGGAGGACTCACCGAATGGCCGGGAGTGTAAGTGGATCTTCAACGGAGCGCCGGTTGATGATCTCTAGTACCTGTCTCTGCATCATGAAACGATGCAGGCCAAATGGCGTCAGTACATGGAATGTACGAGTATGCAAAATGGCCGAATACAACGAACATCAAGGAAGAATAAATCAACTCGGGAGCTCAACTCAAAAGGAATGACAACTCAATCAAATGTCCTAAGTCCAAACAAGGATATGATTTAGACCGGACCAATCATATATAATTTAACTCAATCTGACTCAGATTACTATCAAAACCTATTTGGGAGTTTCTCTTAACCGACAACTAACACTTATGAGCCAGTGAAGGTACAACGAAATGACGTCGTTGCCACGCCCGTTCATACCTTGCCAGGGCATGAACGACGAACACTCATGGATCCAATCCAACCAGGTCTTATAATGTCAGGACAAAAGCTCTTGGGGAAGCATCCGACTTTAACGGTTCAATCCCCCCTACGTTTGGCAACACAGGTATTGGGTTTGAGTATGGACTATACTCTTGCCCAATTCGGTGCTCAATACTCCTCCCAAGACTCAATGCTCATAAAACTCCATAAAATCAACTCAATAAACTCATATCAACAAGTCTCATTACAACCTTGCCAACTCATCAACTCTATCACGATCAAATCTCAATCTCAATGCTCAATCTCAATCATAGCTTCAAGTAAGTTTTAAATGTACATATATATATATACATCATCTAGATATAAAATCAATCATTACCTCCATCCATTTGAGAAAAATCTTTGTGACTCATCACATCTTCAAGACTTCAAATCGACATTCTTATAATAGGCAACATTTTTAAGGGATAACATCCTTTATAACCTCTACATATTTAAGAAGACCAATAAGACATATTTAACAACTCATTTCTTCATCATCTCATACTCACATAAGGTCTCATTTTAGGAACCTCTTAGCTCAACAACATTGGCACATAAATAATAAAAAAAATGGAAACAAAACTCATTCAAACATGTACCATACCAAGAAACTCCATTTTCATGAATATCTAACCTCAAAACAAGAATAGGGCACATGGGTGGACTCAACCCATGTTTTGGATAGCCTTACATACCTTAGTGAAGACTTGAAGAAAACCTTGTAGTTGGGTCTTCAATGGAGGACTCAAATCTTGAAGTTCTTGGACACCTTTTTGGTTGGAAATGGAGAAGAAGAGAAGAGAGAAGGGAGAGGAGCTAGGGCTTTTCTTTAGAGAGAGAGTGGGGGCTGAATAAATGCCCCCAAAATACACAAGGCTTGTGTATATATAATTTGGGAAATTTCCCAAATTGCCCTTTCTCCAAATTCTGAAAATTAGGAAAAAACGCCCTTGACGCGATAGTGGCGCGTCGCGCCCTTATAGCGCCAAGGCCAATTAGGCCTAAAACCTGCACAACTTTTAGTGGCGCATCGCGTCAGGGACCAAACTACTGAGGCATGTTTCTGGTGCGATAGTGGCGCGTCGCGCCCTTACAGCGCCAAGCCTATTATTCTAAATTCTGGGAATTTGGCGTGAAAACCCCTGCACACTTTTAGTGGCGCGTTGCGCCAAGGAACAAACTACTGAGGCATGTTTCTGGCGCGATAGTGGCGCGTCGTGCCCTTACAGCGCCAAGGCCATTTCTCCAGCAGTTGTAACCCAGGCCAAAGATTAGGATCCCTGCCGTGCTAGTTCATCTTAGGATCGACATATCTTTTGACTCCAAACTCCAAAATCTACGTTCTTGGTGGCGTTGGAAAGAAGACTCAACGACCTTTAATTTGATAGGTTGTGGCCCACCCAGATTGACGTCTTTCAAGTAATAGGGTCGTTGAAAGTCGACCCTTACGTGAACTCATCCCAAACTTAGCCACGACGGATCTTTTAGACTTAGCTCGGTCCTAGAGGTCCTCAATGACACCACATCGCCTCCAACGCTCTTAAATTTATCAGGGACTCATCTCAACTCAAGCACATTCTTCGAAATAAATACGATGGGCCCCGCACTTATACAAGGAAGACTCGAATCTTAGGAAATTTTTTTTGAGGGGCGTTATATTATCTCCCCCTTGGGATCATTCGTCCTCGAATGACGAGCAACCAAGAATGGACTCGGGGTACAAATCACAATCAAAACTCAGTCATTCAATCAATCAAATTCTCAATCAAATATCAATCAAAACTCAAAAAGGTACAAATGAATTCGAGTCAAGGAAATGGTCATTACCTTCAATATCCTCCTCGGTAGGCTCGAATAGATGTGGATATTTAGATTTCATGGCTTCCTCTGCTTCCCATGTGGCTTCCTCAACAAATTGATTCCTCCACAGGACCTTGACTGAGGCAACTTCTTTGTTCCTCAACTTGCGAATTTGGCAATCAAGAATTTGGACTGAAACCTCTTCATAAGACAAGCTATCCTTAATTCCAACGCTGTCAATGGGGACTACCAACGAGGGATCACCCAAGCACTTTTTTAACATCGAAACGTAGAACACTGGATAAATAGCAGCTAGCTCTGAGGGTAAGTCCAACTTATAAGCAACACTCCCGATCCGCCTCAAAATTTAGTATGGACCAATATATCAAGGACTAAGTTTCCCCTTCTTTCCAAACCTCATGACACCCTTCATGGGTGACACTTTCAAATACACCCAATCATCCACCTCAAACTCTAAGTCCCTCCTTCTCACATCGGTGTAAGATTTTTGGCGACTTTGGGCTGTCTTTAGCCTCTCTCGGATAATTCGTACCTTCTCCATGGCTTGGTGAACGAGGTCAGGCCCAATCAACTCGGCTTCACCAACTTCAAACCACCTAATGGGCGATCTACACCTCCTCCCATACAAGGCTTCATAAGGAGCCATTTGAATGCTCGCATGATAGCTATTGTTATATGCAAACTCTATGAGAGGCAAGTGATCATCCCAATTCTCCTTGAATTCAAGCACACACGCCCTCAACATATCTTCCAATGTCTGAATTGTGCGCTCTGCTTGGCCATCTGTCTAGGGATGGAAGGCTGTACTCAAGTTCTCCCTCGAACCTAATCCCTTCTGAAAGGATTTCCAAAATTGGGAAGTGAATTGAGCTCCTCTGTCTGAGATGATAGACAAAGGGACCCCATGCAATCTGACGATCTCCTATATATACAACTTCGCATAATCTTCTGCGGTGTCAGTAGTCTTAACCGCCAAGAAGTGAGCTGATTTCGTCATTCTATCCACAATCACCCAAATGGAATCATGTTGCTTTCGGGACTTCGGCAAGCGTGTAATAAAGTCCATATTGATCATCTCCCACTTCCACTCTAGAATTTCTATGTTTTGGGCTAAACCACATGGCCTTTGATGCTCAACCTTCACTTGTTGACAATTCGGTCATTTGGAAACGAATTCCGCAATATCTCTCTTCACCCCACTCCACCAATAGATCTCCTTCAAGTCATGGTACATTTTTGTGGAACCCGGATGAATAGAGTATCTAGAACTATGCGCTTCGGCCATAATCCTTCCTCGAACATCATCGACATCCGGCACACACAATCTATTTTGGTACCGCAATATACCATCCCCCCCTTGGGTAAAAACCATTACCTCTTGTTTGTGTACTACTCCCTTCAATTGGAGAAGGACGGAATCTTGGTCTTGCTTCTCCTTCACTTCTGCCACAAGTGAGGATGTAGACCCGTCCTGAATTGTAACTCCGCCTTCATTATTCTCTTCTAGGTAAACTCCCAATCGGGCTAATCTGTGTACCTCCTTTGCCAATTCCCTCCTTCCTTCCTCCACGTGGCTAGTGCTACCCATGGACAACCTGCTAAGAGCATCACCAATAACATTAGCTTTACCTGGATGGTAGAGGATGCTCATATCATAGTCCTTGAGTAGCTCAAGCCATCTTTTTTGCCTCAGGTTGAGTTCTTTCTAGCTAAAGACGTATTGCAAGCTCTTGTGATCGGTGAATACATCGATATGCACTCCATACAGGTAGTGGCGCCAGACTTTAAGTGAAAACACCACAGCTGCCAGCTCAAGGTCATGAGTTGGGTAATTCCTCTCATGAAGCTTAAGCTGTCTTGAAGCATAGGCTATCACCTTCCCCCTTTGCATCAACACACAACCCAAACCAATTCTGGATGCATCATAATAAATCACACAACCCTCCGTTTCATCGGGCAAAGTTAGAACAGGAGCAGTGGTTAGCTTGGTCTTCAATTTCTGGAAACTCTCCTCACAGGCATCAGACCATTGGAACTTAGCCTTCTTTTGGGTCAGCTTAGTCAACGGTGATGATATGGATGAGAATCCCTCTACGAACCTTCGATAGTACCCGGCCAAACCCAGGAAGCTCCTTATCTCTGTCGGGGATGTGGGTCTAAGCCAATTCTTCACGGCTTCAATTTTCTGAGCATCAACCTGAATACCATTTCCAGATACAATATGGCCTAAGAAGGCCACTGATGCAAGCCAAAATTCACATTTAGAGAACCTTGCATACAATACCTGGTCCCTCAAAGTTTGTAAAATGACTCTAAGATGATAGGCGTGCTCCTCTTCATTCTTGGAGTAAACCAGTATATCATCTATGAATACAATCACAAACATATCAAGATACGGTTTGAATACTCGGTTCATGAGATCCATAAAAGCGGCGGGGGCATTAGTCAACCCAAAGGACATGACCAAAAATTCAAAGTGGCCATAACGAGTCCGGAAAGTAGTTTTCAGAACATCGCATTCTCTCACCTTCAACTGGTGGTAGCCGGATCTCAAGTCTATCTTTGAGAAACAAGTGGCACCTTGAAGTTGATCGAATAAGTCATCTATTCTGGGGAGAGGGTATTTGTTCTTTACGGTAACCTTATTCAACTGCCTGTAGTCGATACACATTCTAAGGGACCCATCCTTCTTCTACACAAATAGGACCGGGGCACCCCAGGGTGAGACACTCGGCCTAATGAATCCCTTATCTAATAAGTCCTTCAGATGCTCCTTCAACTCCTTTAACTCCGCCGGAGCTATTCTATATGGAGGAATTGAGATAGGCTGGGTATCAGGAAGAATATCAATCCCAAAGTCGATCTCTCTATCGAGGGACTCCAGGCAGATCTTCAGGAAAGACATCCGAAAACTCGTTTACAATCGGGACCGACTCAAGGGATGGAGACTCAATGCTGTCATCTTTCACTCGGACAAGGTGATAAATACACCCTTTTGAGATTAGCTTCCTGGCCCTAAGGTATGAAATAAACTTACCCTTAGACACAATAGGACTACCCTTCCACTCTATGACAGCCTTATTCGGGAATTTGAATGTGACGATCTGAGTTCTACAATCAATAGAGGTATAACAGACATAAAGCCAGTCCATGCCGAGGATCACGTCGAAATCAACCAAGTCTAACTCAACCAAGTCAGCCAAGGTGTCCCTATGATGAATTGACATGGTGCAATCTCTATAGACTCTCTCAGCTAGGACAGAATCACCGATAGGAGTGGCCACACTAAAAGGCTCAAGAAGACGTTCAAGAATTTTATTGAATTTACTAGCCACATAAGGAGTCACAAAAGATAGGGTGGCACCTGGATCCATTAATACATAGCAATCAAAAGAGAGACTCAAATCATACCCGTCACGACGTTTGGAGAGTTCTTCTGATCTTGGCGACTACCCATGGCATATAGGCGGTTTGTACCTCCACTCGTACCTGGAGTAGTGCCCCTCTGATTACCCCTAGCTGGTGGTGCGGTGGCAGAGGACTGGGCCCTGTTTCCCCATGTTGGGCATTCCCTCAGAAGATGGCCCATTTGGCCGCATTTATAGCAACCAACCCTTCCTGCTCTGCATTCTCCCAAGTGGAGCCTACCACACTTGCCGCATGGTGGCTTTCCCTTCGAGCCTTGACTTACACTGGCCGGGGATTAAGAAACCTGGGGTCTAAAATTCTGGCGACTTTGTCCCTGCCGGTCATACCTATCCTGCGGCATCGGTGCGCTGGCGGTAGATGAGGCATATGTGGAAGGCCTCTTCTGGAAGAAGGACCTGTTGCCCTTGCTTTGCCTCTGCTCATTCTCATGCCCAGCTGATCTTGCATTTTTGCTCAGGTGCTCTTCTCTGTCTTTTCTTTTCTCCTCCTCTACTTGTTGAGCATACACCATTAATCTGGAGAGATCCATATCCGAGATCAACAATGCTGTCTTGCACTCTTTCTTCACATGCCTCCCTAATCCGGAGACGAACTTCCTCATCTTTGACCTCACATCAGGAATCATTTCTGGAGCATACCTGGACAGCTAGATGAACTTTAGGCCATACTCCTTAACCGACATACCTTCCTGTTTCAGATTAACAAATTCCTCCACCTTCGCTTCCCTCAATTCTTGAGGAAAGAAGTGGTCAAGAAAAGCCCCCTCAAATTCATCCCACCTAGCAGGTTCAGCATCTTTACCCCTACCTTGTTCCCATTGGTTATACCAAATTTTTGCCACATCTTTGAGTTGATAAGACACCAACTCGACCCCCTCAATTTCCATAGCATGCATAGTTTTCAGAATCTTCCACATTTCATCAATAAAGTTTTGGGGATCTTCATCGACCTTAGAACCCATGAATGCCGGCGGATTCATCCTCAGAAAGTCTCTAATTCTAGTGGCAGTAGATGGCTCCTAGGAACTAGAGTTGAGAGTCGGCGAACTCTGATTACCGCTTCGGGCAGCCATTAGTTGCGTGAGCATTGCAATTGCCCCCCGAAATTCAGCCTCTGATGTGGGTACAGGTGGGGTAGATAGCACTTGAGGTGCCTCCGCATATCTCGCAGGTCAGCCTCTAGCCCTTGCTGGGCGTGCCTCTGACTGTGGCATCCCCGCATTATCGATATTCCTCTGGCTAGCGGTACGTTTAGGAGGCATTATTTGTAACGTATAAACGCACGAATTAGAAAGGAAGTTTCATAGAGTTTAACTCCATCGCACGAATTCAGAGTATGAAAGAAGTGAAATAATTCCTAATGTCTTATAGCCTCCTGATTATAAGTGTGGTGCACAACACACCCATAAGCAAGACTCTACTAGACACGACTTCATAGACTCCCTAGGACACTTAAACTCTGTGCTCTGATACCATGTTTGTCACGCCCCGGAAGGGTACCCTAGACGTAACCGGCACCCAAAGGCCATTTATGACCTCCGAGCGAACCACCTGGTCCAGTCACTCCTTCATTCAAGCACATTCTCTTAGCAGGAACTCAATTTAAAGAAATACTTTTCATAATATAAGGGCCGAAGGCCAAACATTTACAATCAAAAGAAGACAATAAAAATAGGACTCCTCAAGATGACCGCTCGACCTCCCACACTCCAGTCTATGAAGCCTCTATTCTTGTCAAAAAGGTGCCAATGACAAGCCCATGGCTACCGACAATCTAAATAAGGAAAAGACAATCAAAAACTGTACAAGAAGGCCCAATATCCTTCGGGAACTAAGAGGACTCACCGACTGGCTGGGAATGTAAGTGGATATTCAACGGAGCGCCGGTTGATGATCTCTAGTACCTGTCTCTGCATCATGAAACAATGCAGGCCAAATGGCGTCAGTACATGGAATGTACGAGTATGTAAAATGGCCGAATACAACGAACATCAAGGAAGAATAAATCAACTCGGGAGCTCAACTCAAAAGGAATGACAACTCAATCAAATGTCCTAAGTCCAAACAAGGATATGATTTAGACTGGACCAATCATATACAATTTAACTCAATCTGACTCAGATTACTATCAAAACCTATTTGGGAGTTTCTCTTAACCGACAACTAACACTTATGAGCCAGTGAAGGTACAACGAAATGACGTCGTTGCCACGCCCGTTCATACCTTGCCAGGGCATGAACGACGAACACTCATGGATCCAATCCAACCAGGTCTTATAATGTCAGGACAAAAGCTCTTGGGGAAGCATCCGACTTTAACGGTTCAATCCCCCCTACGTTTGGCAACACAGGTATTGGGTTTGAGTATGGACTATACTCTTGCCCAATTCGGTGCTCAATACTCCTCCCAAGACTCAATGCTCATAAAACTCCATAAAATCAACTCAATAAACTCATATCAACAAGTCTCATTACAACCTTGCCAACTCATCAACTCTATCACGATCAAATCTCAATCTCAATGCTCAATCTCAATCATAGCTTCAAGTAAGTTTTAAATGTACATATATATATATACATCATCTAGATATAAAATCAATCATTACCTCCATCCATTTGAGAAAAATCTTTGCGATTCATCACATCTTCAAGACTTCAAATCGACATTCTTATAATAGGCAACATTTTTAAGGGATAACATCTTTTATAACCTCTACATATTTAAGAAGACCAACAAGACATATTTAACAACTCATTTCTTCATCATCTCATACTCACATAAGGTCTCATTTTAGGAACCTCTTAGCTCAACAACATTGGCACATAAATAATAAAAAAAATGGAAACAAAACTCATTCAAACATGTACCATACCAAGAAACTCCATTTTCATGAATATCTAACCTCAAAACAAGAATAGGGCACATGGGTGGACTCAACCCATGTTTTGGATAGCCTTACATACCTTAGTGAAGACTTGAAGAAAACCTTGTAGTTGGGTCTTCAATGGAGGACTCAAATCTTGAAGTTCTTGGACACCTTTTTGGTTGGAAATGGAGAAGAAGAGAAGAGAGAAGGGAGAGGAGCTAGGGCTTTTCTTTAGAGAGAGTGGGGGCTGAATAAATGCCCCCAAAATACACAAGGCTTGTGTATATATAATTTGGGAAATTTCCCAAATTGCCCTTTCTCCAAATTTTGAAAATTAGGCAAAAATGCCCTTGGCGCGATAGTGGTGCGTCGCGCCCTTACAGCGCCAAGCTCAATTACGCCTAAAACCTGCACAACTTTTAGTGGCGCATCGCGCCAGGGACCAAACTACTGAGGTATGTTTTTGGCGCGATAGTGGCGCGTCGCGCCCTTACAGCGCCAAGCCTATTATTCTAAATTCTGGGAATTTGGCCTGAAAAACCCTGCACACTTTTAGTGGCGCGTCGCGCCAAGGACCAAACTACTGAGGCATGTTTCTGGCGCGATAGTGGCGCGTCGCACCCTTACAACGCCAAGGCCATTTCTCCAGCAGTTGTAACCTAGGCCAAAGATTAGGATCCCTACCGTGCTAGTTCATCTTAGGATCGTCATATCTTTTAACTCCAAAATCTACGTTCTTGGTGGTGTTGGAAAGAAGACTCGACGACCTTTAATTTGATAGGTTGTGGGCCACCCAGATTGACGTCTTTCAAGCAATAGGGTTGTTGAAAGTTGACCCTTATGTGAACTCATCCCAAACTTAGCCACGATGGATCTTTTGGACTTAGCTCGGTCCTAGAGGTCTTCAATGACACCACATCGCCTCCAACGCTCTTAAATTTATCAGGGACTCATCTCAACTCAAGCACATACTTCGAAATAAATACGATGGGCCCCGCACTTATACAAGGAAGACCCGAATCTTAGGAATTTTTTTTTGAGGGGCGTTACATTATCTCCCCGTTGGGATCATTCGTCCTCGAATGACGAGCAACCAAGAATGGACTCGGGGTACAAATCACAATCAAAACTCAGTCATTCAATCAATCAAATTCTCAATCAAATATCAATCAAAACTCAAAAAGGTACAAATGAATTCGAGTCAAGGAAATGGTCATTACCTTCAATATCCTCCTCAGTAGGCTCGAATAGATGTGGATATTTAGATTTCATGGCTTCCTCCGCTTCCCATGTGGCTTCCTCAACAAATTGATTCCTCCACAGGACCTTGACTGAGGCAACTTCTTTGTTCCTCAACTTGCGAATTTGGCAATCAAGAATTTGGACTGGAACATCTTCATAAGACAAGCTGTCCTTAATTCCAACGCTGTCAATGGGGACTACCAACGAGGGATCACCCAAGCACTTTTTCAACATCGAAACGTGGAACACCGGATGAATAGCAGCAAGCTCTAAGGGTAAGTCTAACTTATAAGCAACACTCCCGATCCGCCTCAAAATTTGGTACGGACCAATATATCGAGGACTAAGTTTCCCCTTATTTCCAAACCTCATGAAACCCTTCATGGGTGACACTTTCAAATACACCCAATCATCCGCCTCAAACTCTAAGTCCCTCCTTCTCACATCGGTGTAAGATTTTTGGCGACTTTGGGCTGTCTTTAGCCTCTCTCGGATAATTCGTACCTTCTCCATGGCTTGGTGAACGAGGTCAGGCCCAATCAACTCGGCTTCACCAACTTCAAACCACCTAATGGGCGATCTACACCTCCTCCTATACAAGGCTTCATAAGGAGCCATTTGAATGCTCACATAATAGCTATTGTTATATGCAAACTCTATGAGAGGCAAGTGATCATCCCAATTCCCCTTGAAGTCAAGCACACACGCCCTCAACATATCTTCCAATGTCTAAATTGTGCGCTCTGCTTGGCCATCTGTCTGGGGATGGAAGGCTGTACTCAAGTTCACCCTCGAACCTAATCCCTTCTGAAAGGATTTCCAAAATTGGGAAGTGAATTAAGCTCCTCTGTCTGAGATGATAGACAAAGGGACCCCATGCAATCTGACGATCTCCTATATATACAACTTCGCATAATCTTCTGCGGTGTCAGTAGTCTTAACCGCCAAGAAGTGAGCTGATTTCGTTATTCTATCCACAATCACCCAAATGGAATCATGTTGCTTTCGGGACTTCGGCAAGCGTGTAATAAAGTCCATATTGATCATCTCCCACTTCCACTCTAGAATTTCTATGTTTTGGGCTAAACCACATGGCCTTTGATGCTCAACCTTCACTTGTTGACAATTCGTACATTTGGAAACGAATTCCGCAATATCTCTCTTCATCCCACTCCACCAATAGATCTCTTTCAAGTCATGGTACATTTTTGTGGAACCCGGATGAATTGAGTATCTAGAACTATGCGCTTCGGCAATAATCCTTCCTCGAACATCATCGACATCCGGCACACATAATCTATTTTGGTACCGCAATACACCATCCCCCCCTTGGGTAAAAAACATTACCTCTTGTTTGTGTACTACTCCCTTCAATTGGAGAAGGACGGAATCTTGGTCTTGCTTCTCCTTCACTTCTGCCACAAGTGAGGATGTAGACCCGTCCTTAATTGTAACTCCGCCTTCATTATTCTCTTCCAGGTGAACTCCCAATAGGGCTAATCTGTGTACCTCCTTTGCCAATTCCCTCCTTCCTTCCTCCACGTGGCTAGTGCTACCTATGGACAACCTGCTAAGAGCATCAGCAACAACATTAGCTTTACCTGGATGGTAGAGGATGCTCATATCATAGTCCTTGAGTAGCTCAAGCCATCTCCTTTGCCTCAGGTTGAGTTCTTTCTAGCTAAAGATGTATTGCAAGCTTTTGTGATCGGTGAATACATCGATATGCACTCCATACAGGTAGTGGCGCCAGACTTTAAGTGCAAACACCACAGCTGCCAGCTCAAGGTCATGAGTTGGGTAATTCCTCTCATAAAGCTTAAGCTGTCTTGAAGCATAGGCTATCACCTTCCCCCTTTGCATCAACACACAACCCAAACCAATTCTGGAGGTATCACAATAAATCACAAAACCCTCCGTTCCATCGGGCAAAGTTAGAACAGGAGCAGTGGTTAGCTTGGTCTTCAATTTTTGGAAACTCTCCTCACAGGCATCAGACTATTGGAACTTAGCCTTCTTTTGGGTCAGCTTAGTCAATGGTGATGATATGAATAAGAATCCCTCTACGAACCTTCGATAGTACCCGGCCAAACCCAGGAAGCTCCTTATCTCTGTCGGGGATGTGGGTCTAGGCCAATTCTTCACGGCTTCAATTTTCTGAGCATCAACCTGAATACCATTTCCAGATTTAATGTGGCCTAAGAAGGCCACTGATGCAAGCCAAAATTCACATTTAGAGCACTTTGCATACAATACCTGGTCCCTCAAAGTTTGTAAAACGACTCTAAGATGATAGGCGTGCTCCTCTTCGTTCTTGGAGTAAACCAGTATATCATCTATGAATACAATCACAAACATATCAAGATACGATTTGAATACTCGGTTCATGAGATCCATAAAAGTGGCGGGGGCATTAGTCAACCCAAAGGACATGACCAAAAATTCAAAGTGGCCATAACGAGTCCGGAAACTAGTCTTCGGAACATCGCATTCTCTCACCTTCAACTGGTGGTAGACGGATCTCAAGTCTATCTTTGAGAAACAAGTGGCACCTTGAAGTTGATCGAATAAGTCATCTATTCTGGGGAGAGGGTATTTGTTCTTTACGGAGACCTTATTCAACTGCCTGTAGTCGATACACATTCTAAGGGACCCAACGCTACTTTGGCTTAGCTATTTATTTTCATCCCCCCAAATTCTTACTGCTCCCTTATTTTCTCATTCTTTGTTCTTGGGAGTAGTTTCCTCTTTTGTTCAATTTGTTCTTTCTTTATAACTCATTTTTTCACTTCTTTTCTTTTTTACTTACGGCCACAACCCATGCTTTTATTTTCTTCTCATCCCACCATTATTTTCATACCCTAACTTTTATGTTTTTCCTTATAGTAGCCACCCTCAACTTAGGCTTTCCTATTGTCCTTGAAGGGACCAGGACCAAAATTAGAATTCACAAAGAGAATGGGGAGGTGAATTGTGTTTAATTAAAGAAAAGGTGTATCAAAGCTCAAACTTTTGGTTCATAGGGTACAATTTTATTTGGTTGGTTAAATTTAGGCTAAGCGACTCATTATTAACAAAGGCCTATAATCCTATCCTAATCCAGCTATTCAATTATTTCAGTGAGACTAACTAGGCAAGTTCTATCTTAGAAATGCATCTATCAAGATACACAAATTTAGTTTACACACACATGTCAGTGATCTTATGCTATTTAGTACTAATCAATAAAGTCACAACCAACATTTGCCCAACAAATCACTATGAACAATGTTACAAAGATCTTAGCAAATCAGTTATCACATTTGAGATGCAATCACACAATCATTCACAAATTTTTGAATAGGGCCCATTTTTCCCCACTTTCACGGGCTTACTACAAACTCCTATAGACACCTGTATTCACACAAACAACCTAAAAATGCTAGTTCTACTAGATAATACAACTTTAGAGAAAAGAAACATGGTAAGAAAAACTCCAAATGGTTTAAGGATGCCCCACTCCCAACTAAAATTTGTGCATTGTCTCCAATGCACTCAAAAACTCCAAAATTGAAAACAAGGAAAGTGATCATACCTGTGATGCCCTAGGCAACAATAGTAGATTACCTAACTACTCAGACTTCAACAAGTATCCACATGAGTTTCATCCCATGAAGCACCTAATTTAGTGGCGGTATGACGTAATGGACTTGATTACTCAAACTTCATCAAGTTTCCACAGGAGCCTTGTAGTAACCACAAATAAAAAAAATAGTAAAATTAGGAAATAGAACTACAAACTGGAATAGCAACTAATAGAATATTTCAAAACCGTATTCCCCAACAACGACGCCATTTTGATAATGCTCAATTATACCTAAAAAGAAATATAGATGATTGTTAGCAATATATTTTACCCAATTAAGAGTCAAGGTCGAACCCTCAAGGAATAGGTTGTAATAATTCTATTAGCTATCACTATTTAATTGTAGTTGCTACTTCTTGAAAATAAAGATTCATAAAGTAAAACTGGGGGTTTTGGTTTTGATTTTAGAACAAACGACAATGTAATAATAGTAAACAGGATTAAGGTTGTAAAAAATATGAAGATTAAACTAGGTTTATGATCCTCATGACATATAACTTAATAGATTACTAGTATTCATTATATCGTTCAATGTATTGCATGCAAAATCTAGCGAGTTAGGTAATATTTAATTCACCTCCCGGTCCTTCTTAGACGAATGTCATTCATCTCCTCTTGGTCTAAGAATGTATGCTTTACTAACCTTCACCCTAGATCCCAGAGTACTATCTCCT
This sequence comes from Solanum dulcamara, assembly GCF_947179165.1. Classification (NCBI taxonomy): domain Eukaryota; kingdom Viridiplantae; phylum Streptophyta; class Magnoliopsida; order Solanales; family Solanaceae; genus Solanum; species Solanum dulcamara. The sequence goes on from NC_077243.1 coordinate 28,768,042, forward strand.
TCCGGTCTCAAGTAACTTAGATGGAGTTTATCCCTTCTTTTGAAGCCAGACTCTTCGAATTTCTGTCGTGATCTTCTTTTCCTAATCACTACCTCACTCCTGGGAAAGCAATGAATAAAGGAAAGTTCTTAATGCATGAACTAACTAAGAAATACTTTTGAATAAATAAATCATAATACATGAAAAACCAAATCACGAAAATTAATCCTACGTTTGCCTATCTAGTTATGTCATCATGGTTCCCAAAACCCTAGTCATGGAATTAGCTATGCTTAATCATAATTAAAGCAATAAGAATTTGTGTATAACTCATGAAAGAATACTTAGAAAGATACATAAAATTAATATAAGAACCAACAATTGAAACAAGCAACCAAATCTTGATTTAAGCCTTCCAAACTAACCAAGAAACAAGTTGTCGTGTGTGTTCTTGTGATACTGTCCAGCAGCGTTTTTGATGATGGAAAGCTCTCAAAAATAATGTTTTTAAACGTCCAATATATCCCCAAAACAATAGGAAAAACGTCACCCGAAACCTAGAACAAAGTGATGTATTTATAGAAGTTGAAACCTAATCCTAAACTAAGTAGAAAAACAAATCCTAACAGAACTAGGAAAACTTTTAATGTGTTGCCAGGGCATCATCACGACAAGTGATGCTTTTCAAGTTCAGTGGAAATACTATTAGTGTTTTCCTTGGACAAATTATGTCTGGCCATCCCACCACGGCACACACCATGGCCAGTGGTGAGCACCACAGCTTGTGGTAGTGCTTCTTGGTGTGTGACTTAGCCAAATTATTGGCTGATTTCCTGGATGGTTCCTTCACGGATGGAGACCTTCTCTTAACGACCAGTGGTGTGCACCACGTCCCTTGAAGGATCTTGTGGTATGCACCTATGGTCCAAACATGCAACTTTCACCTCCAAGTGTCCAGTACAAGATACGTTATGGCACAATGAGGTTCATTCATCGCTTTCTCCTTTCAAGTTGTCACAACACCTCACTAAGATCAAGTAAATTTTGCACTACTTGGATATTTTGTTTTCCTTGTGATCTCTCCTCAACACCAAGCTACCAACTTACTCCAAAATAAACCAAATTTCCATATAAGCCAAGCCAAAGATCATCAACTTATGTGCACTTCAATTTTCCTGAAAAATAAAACATGAACACATATCAAACTAACAAAATGTGCTTGAGAACTTATAATAACTCTATGTTTTGGGCGTCATAAATGTCATATTTTGGAGACACATCACCCTGTCGATGTTAAAAATCCTTTTTAACGAGAGAACAAAATGATGAGATTTAGGCTTTTGGTTGATTAATAAGGGTATGGATTTTATTAAGGAAATACTGGCGATATTTTATTATGGTATTTCATATTGATAAGCTTGAGGTGTGAATTCCGGGTAATGCGATAATATATATTTTGAGTTATTATTATTATTGAAAAGCTCAAGGTGTGAATTCCGGGCGGCCCATCACTACACATTTCGAGTTGTTATTATTATTATTATTATTGAGAAGCTAGAGGTGTGAATTCTGGGTGGTTCATCATTACATATTTTGGGTTATTATTATTATTATTATTATTATTGAGAAGCTCAAGGTGTGAATTTCGGGCGCCCCATGGTACTTTTGAGGAAATATTGGCCTATATCTACTATGTTACGTTGATGCATCTCTATGGTATTTTGTGGGTTGAGATTATTAACATGATGACCTGTTTGGTTGGTATTTACTTGGTTACGTATGATTCTTCCTATACCCCTTCTCCCCCCTTCTCCCTTAACTGTAGTTTTATGCTTCTCGCTTATTACTAGTGGTATCATCGTGTTGCTTATAATATATTTATTCTTTCTGAGCTCGATTAGCCCATGACACCTACTAAGTACCCCATGTTTTGGTACTCATACTGCACTTCTGTATCTTTTTGATACATTTCCCAATTCGAGCCACCCCAGCGCACGCCTGATCATTTATAGCGGTGCGAAATTCAGATTGTGGTGAGCTCCTGACATTCAGAGACTTACTACTTTTCCTCTTTTGTACTAACTTATACTTGTAATTTTGGATAGCTAGATATGTACTATAAATTTATACATTGTCAGATTTTATACTTAGTAGCTCCTGTATAAGTGACACAAGCTCCGGAGTTTGTTCTAGTGTCAGTCCATCAGATTTGGTCACTTTATGGACTTTTTTCTATATTTTATATCGTATCTACATATTTATACCTTGGCCCGATTTCCTTTGTTATATTTGTCTTGCTTCCGCCTTCTTGCTATTTATTTTTTAATTAATTTGAGGTTTGACTTCCACTTCATTTGAGTTTGGCTTGCCTACTCAGGGGTTATAGTAGGTGCCATCATAATCCGGATTCAGATTGTGATAGAGTGGTATCAGATCTTAGATTCACCAGTCTCACAATTATAGGAACAAGCGTCTAGTAGAGTCCCGCAAATTGGTACGATAATATACGTATCTAATCTTTGGGATGCTATAAGATATTGTTAGAGATTAATTCAATGTTCTTGTTTCTGATCGTGCGTTAATAATGATGAACACCTCTAAATCCTATTTGTTTCAATCTTTATCAAATGGTGAGGACGATATCCACCTGAGGCATACGAGGTCCCCCTGCGCCTAAAGATAGATCCCCAGCTCGGGGTAGGTATTGAGGTCGACACAGATGCTAGGGAAGAGCTCAAGTCACAACAGTAGTACCAGAGTTGAATATAGAGGTGGTGCAGTTTGAGCCTTAGCCGATGGAGGAGCATCCAGCCAACCTCCACTTGGATTCATGCCCACATCAATGTTACAAGATACTCTGGCCCAAATCCTTAGCTTTATAGAGGGTATGTTTTAAGCAGGGACACTATTTAGCACTTCAACTGGACCCCAGGCCTGAGAGAAGGCTCAAACTCCAGGGAAAGAAGGGGCACAATATGAATCAACCCTAGTTCTATAGCCTACTACTACAGCTCCTTGTCCGGTGATTCAACATATTCCTACAGTTGTTCAGCATGTGGCAGCTAGATCGGTTATGACTACGGAGGAGTAGAAGTTATTGGGCAGGTTTATCAGATTATCCCCTCCCAGGTTCTCGGGTACCGTGGGTGGGAATTCCCACTAGTTTTTGGTTATTTTCTAAGAGAGATTGCATACCTTTCGATTAGTGGAGTCCCACGAGTTGATTACACTTTTTTGCAGTTGGATGGACCAGCAAAGAAGTGGTGGAGGTCTTATCTTAGCTGCAGACCCGTGGAATCACCGCCGATGAAATAGACTAAGTTTTCTGAGGCCTTTTTGGAAAAATGTGTACCCCGCAGCTTGAGGAAGAGAGTGAGAGATGAGTTCATAAGACTGGTGCAGGGATCGATGACTGTCATAGAGTATGAGCCTTGATTTCATGAGCTCTCCAAACATACAACCATGATTATGCTAATAGAGGAGAAGAGGGTACACTAGTTTGTCAAAGGATTATCTGTCCTTTTGAGGTTGGAGACATAGCACATAGTTGCATCAGGATGTTCATTCTTGTGGATAGTAGATCATGCCCGTACTATTAAGGCTATATGTCGTGAGGCCTATGGAGGCAGCGATAAGAGGCCCCGTCGCCAGGGCAGTTTTAATGGATGCTAGTTACATGGTAGAGGTTATTTTGGTAGGGGCCATCCCTAGTAGTATCTACTTATTAGACCAATTCAGGTAGCCTTATAGCTTACCGATGGTGGATCAGCAAGTGCCGGTGGTCAGAGCAGCTAGACTTTGGGTCAGTCTTCTTGGGGTCAGACTTCTGGATATTCAGGCCATGGTGTCCATTCAGGTTTAGCTGGGATATCACAAAAAGGTTCATTCATAGGGCCGTGCTATGAGTGTGGTGCGATGGGTTATTTTGCCTGGAAGTATCCTACTATTAGCTATCGCAGACGCCAGATTCACCAGGGTCAGTAGGTTCAGGCAGGCTCTTCATTAAGCCACCTAGAGAGAGTATGCAGGCTGGTAAAGGTGAGTCTTAGTGTACTAGGGGTAACCTACAAGTAGGCCGTACAGGTGGTAGAGGTGGACACAGTCATATGTATTCTTTTTTAAGTAGGCTGGAGGTGGAGACATCGAATGCTATCAACACAGGTATGGTCTCCATCTCTCATCAGCCTGCATATGCTTTATTTGATTTGGGGTCTACTTACTCATATGTATATGCTTGTCATGTCACTCGATGAGATATTTTATGTGATCCATTACATGTTTCTATGCATGTAGCTATCCTTGTAGGTGATTTTTTAGTAGTTGATCGAGTGTATCGATCCTGTTTTGTGACTATCATGGGGTATGGTACTAGAGCAGACCTAATTGTGCTAGATATGATAGACTTTGACTTGATTCTAGGCATGGATTGGTTGGCTACTCATCATGTGGATTTAGATTGCTTCTCCAAGACCGTTACCTTGTGTATGCCTGGTATTCCTCCAGTCGTGTTGGCAGGTGCAACTACTCATGTTCTGTATGGTGTGATATCCTTCCTTAGAGCTCAGCAGTTAGTGGGAAAGGGGTGTCTAGCCTATCTTGTTTATGTTTGTGACACTAGTGATTACACTTCTTCTATTGATTCAGTTTCATTGGTCCGAGAGTTCCTTGATGTATTTCCCATCAATCTACCAGGAATATCCTCCTGAGCGTGATATTGATTTCGGCATTGATGCTGACCCGGGTACACAACCAGTGTCTATTCCACCATATCAAATGTATCTATTTGAGTTGAAAGAGATTAAGGTACATCTCCATGACCTATTGAGTAAATGGTTTATCAAGCCTAGTGTGTCGCCCTGGAGCACTCCTATTCTGTTTGTGAAAAAGAAGGATAGTACCTTGTGTATGTGTATAGATTAAATATAGCTGAATAAGGTGACCATCAAGAATAAGTATCCGATGTCGCATATTGATGACTTATTTGAAAAGCTCCAAGGTGCAACAATTTTTCTAAAATAGACTTGAGGTCAGGGTATTACCAGTTGAGGATTAGGGAGTCCGATATCCCTAAGACTGATTTTAATACTCGATACGGGCACTATGAGTTCTTAGTCATATCTTTCAGGTTGACTAATACCCCCGTAACATTCATGGACTTGATGAACCATGTGTTCAGGCCCTACTTGGACTCCTTTGTCATTGTATTCATTAATGACATTCTAGTATACTTTGGGAGCAGAGAGAAGCATGAGCAACACCTAAGGATAGTACTTCAGAACTTGTGGGATCAGCAGTTGTATGCCTAATTCACTAAGTGTGAATTTTGGCTTGAGTCTTTGGCATTCCTAGGGCATGTAGAGTCTAAGGATGGTATTATGGTAGATCCGATGAAGATAGCGGCAGTTCGTGATTGGGCTAGGCCCACCTTTTTTTACTGAGGTTCATAGTTTCATCAGGTTGGCAGGGTATTACAGACGGTTTGTGGAGGGGTTCTCTTCTATTGCAATGCCTTTGACCAGATTGACTCAGAAGAATGTTCCTTTCTAATGGTCTGATGAGTGTGAAGCGAGCTTCTTGAAGCTCAAGTCCTTATTAAATTCAGCTTCAATTCTTACTCTTCCTGTTGAGGACTAGGGTTTTACAATGTATTGTGATGCTTCAAGTGTTGGCTTTATGGATGTTCTGATGCAATAGGATAGAGTTATTGCATATGCTTCCAAGCAGCTGAAGGTGCATGAGCGGAACTACCCTACACATTATTTAGAGTTGGCAACGGTTTTCTTCACATTGAAGATTTAGAGGCATTACTTGTATGGAGCCCATTATGAGATCTACACTAACCATTATAGTCTTTAGTACATATTCAGCCAGAAGGACCTTAGTTTGAGACAGCACTGGTGGTTGGAGTTTTTAAAGGATTATGACATCACTATTATCTATCACTTGGGCAAGGAAAATGTAGTAGTAGAAGCTTTGAGCTGGAAGACGGTGAGTATGAGTGTTTTGGCATTCTTATCATTTGGGGAGCGACTTTTAGCTTTGGACATTTAGTCCTTAGCTAACCAGATAGTTCCTCTTGATATTTTTCTGAGCCGGGCAGGGAACTGGCTTATATAGAGGCTAGGTCTTCCTTGATGGAGCAGATTAAGGAAAAATAGTTTGAGGACCCACAACTGAGGATGATTCATGATAAGGTATTCAGTGGAGAGTCTAGGAAGGCAACCTTAGATTCGAAGGGTATTTTGAGCATTGAGGGTCGTATCTATGATCCTAGAGTTGGAGATTTAGTCAGGTTCATCCTTGAGGAGGCCCATTATTCCAGATATTCTATTTACCCCGATGCAGCAAAGATGTATCGTGACCTACGACAGTATTACTAGTGGTGTGGGATAAAGCAGGACATTACAGCTTTTGTGGCTAGGTGCTTGAACTATCTACAAATTAAGTTTGAGCATTAGAGGCATCAACTACCCATTCTAGAGTGGAAGTGAGAGCGGATAGCTATGGACTTTGTAGTCGTCTTACCACTTACCTCTCGAAGTTTTTATTCTATTTGGGTTATCGTAGATTGATTAACTAAGTCTGATCAATTTTTACCGGTCCAGACTACTTACACTTCACAAAGATTGGCTCAGATTTACATCCGAGATGTGGTCCGATTGCATAGGGTACTAATATCTATTATTTCAGGCCATGGTACTTTAATCACTTTGCATTTTTGGGGGTCTATTCAGAAAGAATTGGGTATCGAGTTGAGCTCAACACAACCTTGTACCCCCAAATTGATGGTCAGTTAGAGAGGACTATTCAGATCTTGGAGGACATGCTACGGGCCTATGTGATTAATTTTGGGGGTCAGTGGGACCAGTCTTTGGCTTTGGAAGAGTTCACATATATTAATAGCTGCCATTCGAGCATTAAGATGTCTCCCTTTGAGGCACTCTATGGTAGGAAATATAGTTCCAAGTATGATGGTTTGATGCCTTGGAGCACGATTTACGGCGTGATTCGATGGACAGAGTTCGTATAATTTAAGAGAGGCTCCGTACTGCCCAGAGTAGGCAGAAGAGTTATGCTATATGGAGGGTGTGACCTTTGGAGTAAGCTCAACCCTAGGTTTATTAGCCCTTTTGAGATCTTAAGACAGGTAGGGAAGGAAGCTTATGAGTTGGCCTTTGCCCTAGCACTTTCAGGTGTTTACCTTGTGTTCTATGTTTCTATGTTGCGGCGGTACATTCTAGATGATTCTCATGTGCTTCAATGGGATTTGATCCATTTTGATGAGTCTTTAGCCTTTGAGGAGGAGCTTATGGCTATTTTGGACAGGTAGGTTAGAAAGTTAAGGTCTAAGGAGATTCCATCGGTCAAAGTACAATTGAGGCATCGTATGGTCGAGGAGGCTACTTGGTAGACCGAGAAGGACATACGGACTCGATATCCTCATATTTTTGAGCCACCAGGTAACTTTCTTCCTTGAATTTCTAAGACGATAGTCCTTTTAGTAGTGGATGTTGTAATGACCTCCAAGGTTATTTTCATGCTTTTGCATTTATTTACCATTTTACCCCTTCTTATATTTTCTTTATAGCTCTTATGTGGTGTTGGGATGGGTGGCACTCTCTCCAAGGTATTCGATTGAGTTTTGAGGTAGTTTGGCCATTTTTTTAGGCTTAAGGTTTGAAAGAGTTGAATTTAGTCAACATCTAGAGATTCGAGTGTTGTATGAAAATTCTGACAGTTCCATCAGCTCCGAAAGGTTCATTTTGTTCCAGATGAAAGGTTGGTTTGGGTTTTGGAGTCTTTATTTTGAGTTTGTCCGAGTTGTCATTTTAACTTTAATGTTTTGACTGACTTGGATGAAAATGTTGTCAATATGGTTAACTCCGAAAATGCTGAGTTTGGTCTAGAATGACCTTTGGTTCGATTCCCAAGGAGGTTGGAATGAGTTTTAGGCCATTTGTGCATTTTGAATGCTTTTTTTGGAAAGTATTGACTTTGGTTAACATTCAATGAAGCGACCTCCATTGGAAAATCTGTCGACTCCATTGAGTCCAGAATGTCATTTTTGGTTGGGTACATAGTCCGTTTGAGCTCGCAGGATTTCGAATGAATTCTAGGCCCCTATCGGAGAGAAATCCCATTCCTCAAAGTTCAGCATCGGCTGAACTACTGGTGCATGCCACTTTCCCCTTCGCGATCGCGAGCTAGGGGCTGCAATCACAAAAAAAGGGTCATTGGTCATCGTGATAGTGGGTATAAGTGCCGCGATCGTGAAGGCTAATTTGTTCGGGTCTCCCGATCGCGGGCCAAAGCCTCGCGATCGCGATGAACAAAATCACTAAATTCAGTGAATTAAATAGCCATTTTCAACAGTCTAAGTCCCATTTTGGGATTAGAAAAATACTGATTTGGAGAGAAATTCTTTGTCATTTTTGATTATTTTTGTTCTGGTGTTGGGAATTCTTGTGGGGGAGTTTTGAGACCTTTTCTCATCCTAAGAACCTTGTAAGATTTGCAAAATTTTGTTGTTTCTTGCATTTTAAAACTATTCTAGAGCTTGAAATTGGTGGGGTTATTTGAGCTCTTCTGGTGCTCAAAATGTGCCCATTATTTAGCACAAGTTCCTTAAGCTATTTGGGACCTTGTGACGGAGTTGGTTTTTCAATTTTGTGCATGAGTCCCTATGTCCAATTTTGACCCGATTTTAGTTTCGTTTGTAATTATAGTAATATAGCTATCGTTAGCTTTTTTTGATGTCTTCTTCGATAATTTGATAGAGTGGCATTGTTTGGAGGTGGCCCGAAAAGAAAAGGCTCAAGTTTAGCAGTTTGTGTGCGGTTTCGGCCTTGAGGTAGGTTATGGTTTGCTCTTTTTAAAATTTGCTTGTTTAGAATTGGTATATTTTGAGTAGTAACATGTGATTAAGTTGGTGATTTAGGTGTTGATATCCTATTTAGCATTATGGAGTCGATGATCATCGAAAGTGACTAGTTTGGGATTTTAGTCATTGGAGCCTTAGTCTAGGTGATATCTTGACTTGTTTGCATCACTTAGAATCCTTAGAACATGAATCTAGGTGGTTTGAACTTAAGATGCTGTGGTTTGACTTGTTTGGTTTTGATTTCCCACTTGTTGTGAATTTTGGCTTATGCTTGTGTCTTATTTTCCTTGATATTGAAATGTTGGGCCCGAGGCTATGCTTTCGGTACACCTTAGTCTCAGGTTAGTGATTTGGTGTCCTTGATGGGATTTTTACTCGGCTCGAATGATATATAATTTTGACATACTATTTGTATTGATTTACCTCACTGCTGTTAAAAACCCTTTTTAACGAGAGAACAAAATAATGAGATTTATGATTTTGGTTAATAAATAAGGGTATGGATTTTATTAAGAAAATACCAGTTATATTTTATTATGGCATTTCATATTGAGAAGCTCGAGCTATGAATTTCGGGCGACCCGATAATACACATTTCGGGTTATTATTGTTATTATTATTATTGAGAAACTCGAGGTGTGAATTCCAGGTGGCCCATCATTACACATTTTGGATTATTATTATTATTATTATTATTGAGAAGCTCGAGGTGTGATTTTTGGGTAGCCCGCCATTACACATTTTGGGTTATTATTATAATTATTATTATTGAGAAGCTTCGAGGTGTGAATTCCGTGTGCCCCATGGTACTTTTGAGGATATATTGGCCTATATCTACTATTTTACATTGATGCATCTCTATGGTATTTTGTGTTTGAGATTTTTAACTTGATGACTTGTTTGGTTGGTATTTACTTGGTTACGTATGATTCTTCCCGTACCCCTTCTCCCTTAACTGTAGTTTTATGCTTCTTGCTTATTACTAATGGTATTATCGTGTTGCTTATTATATATTTATTCTTTCTAAGCTCGGTCGGCCTATGATGCCTACCGAGTACCCCATATTTTGGTACTCATACTACACTTCTGCATCTTTTTGATGCAGCTCCCAGTTCGAGCCACCCCCAGTGCGCGCCTAAACATCCATAGTGGTGCCAGATTTGGATTGTGGTGAGTTCCAACGTTCAGAGACTTACCACTTTCCCTCTTTAGTACTGACTTATACTTGTACTTTTGGATAGCCAGATATGTATTGTACATTTATACATTGTTAGCTTTTATACTTAGTATCTCCTATATAGGTGACACCAGGTCCGGAGTTTGGTCTAGTGTTAGTCTATCAGATTTGGTCACTTTTCGGCCTTTTTTTTTTATATATTTTGTATCGTATCTACATGTCTATACCTTGGCTTGATTTCCTTAGTTATATTTGTCTTGCTTCCACCTGCTCATGTTATTTATTTTTTAATTAATTTGAGGTTTGACTTCCGCTTAATTTATATTTGGCTTACCTATTCGGGAGTTATAGTAGGCGTCATCATGTCCCGAATTTGGGTCATAAAAAAGTTAGTGAAATAGTTTTGATTGGGATTGAATTGGTATATGAGGCTATGGGGAAGGTTAGACTAATTAGAGAAAGATTGAAGGTTGCTAGAGTCGATAAAAGTCCTATTCATATATGAGGAGAAGGGATCTTTAATTTGAGGTAAATGATTGGGTTTACTTGAAAATCTCATTCATGAAGGGTGTGATGCATTTTGGCGAGAAAGGAAAACTTAGTTTTTGCTATGTAGGGCCATATCAAATTTTGAGATGGATCAACAAGGTGGCATATGAGTTGGATTACCATTCGAGTTGGTATCTGTGCATACAGTGTTTTATGTGTCCTTATTGAGGAAATTTGTTGGTTATTATAGCTCCATTCTACTTCTGGACAATATTGGTGTGAAAGAGAGTCTATCATATGAGGAGGTTCTGGTTGAGATTCTAGACCAACAAATTAGAAGGTTAGGAACAAGGAAATAACTTCTGTTAAGGTGTTATAAAAGAACCAAGAGGTTGAAGGTACTACATGGGAAGCTAAAGATGATTCACCCCTTCAGATTCATGTCTTTCCATCCATTTCTAGTTGAGGTATTGAGTTCCTTCATTATTCACCCCTTCAAATTCATGCGTTTTAGTTGTTCTCATGTTTCCATATGCATTCATGTTCATTAAATGAGTTTTAAAGTCATGTTTTATCTTGTGATTCAATATTTCATGTTTTTATGCATTTTCGATATGTTTTCCATTCATGTTGGGCTGCGATGTCTCTTTTCAAATCCATTCATGCTAGTTTGAACCTCATAAGGGAGAGGTATTATAAGACCCCAGAAGTTGAAAAGTCAGAAAATAGAGTTTTAAATGGAAATCTCACAAAAAGTTGCACCTGATGCCCTTCACGGGCCATGTTCACGAGGCATGAAGCGCACCATGGGCGGTGAAAAGCTTCGTGGTAGAGTCCTGAAAATTTGAGACAAAAGGGTAGTATTGAAGAAAGGGTTTACAGGGTGTGGCGGACCTCATGAACCGTAAACCCATCTGTGAAGTTGTCTCCTCAAAGACCCCAAGTTAGGTGAAGACCACAATTAGGTCCACAACCCGTGGAGAGAATCACGGCCCATGGTGGATACCATGGAAGTTGAGTCACCTATGTCTAGTCCCCCTTCAGGTCCACGTTCTTTACCACGGAGCATGGTGAGCTCCATGGGTTGTGGTGACCTCCCGTCCAGTTAAGTTTGGGGTGTTTTAGTCTTTTTCCTATTTGCTCATTAATGTATTTGGACGATATTTGGGGTTAAATCCTATTTTATTAACTAACCTAAACCCTCGTAACTTTCTCATTCTCACCCTAACACCCAAATTACAAAATCATCTCTCTAAAAGCTCTCCCAAGGTCTTCTTCTACCACAAGCAAGGTTTCCAAGAGAATTCAAGTTCAAGCTTCCTATTCAAGTGCACTAGGGCTCCAAAGTGTCTAAGGTATGTGGGAATTCATGCATGGAGTCCCAAGGTTTTACTTCAATTCTCTTTATGAAATTCCCTTCTAAAGCCCTTATTCTCATGATATTGTATTGGGTCATCTCAATTATGGTCTAATTCATTATTATTGATCTAATTATGCACAATTCTCATTACATTGCACGATTTCAAGTTAATTTTCATTGAACCATGCCATATGCGATTTTCAAGGATTAGGATTTACTAGTAGTAGTAGGATTTACTATTATTATTATTATTATTATTACTACTACTATTATTATTATTATTACTATTACTACTACTATTACTACTGTTATTATTACTACTATTACTACTACTAGTACTACTATTAGTATTATTACTACTACTCCTACTCTACTACTACTACTACTCCTACTCTACTACTCTACTACTACTACTACTCCTAATTTTCATTGAACCATGCCATATGCGATTTTCAAGGATTAGGATTTACTAGTAGTAGTAGGATTTACTAGTATTATTATTAGTATTATTACTACTACTACTACTACTACTGCTACTGCATGGGTATATTTTCATATCTAATAACAAAATCATCTTGTTTAATTGGTTGGGTGGGGGGAGTGGTCCAGGTCTAAAAAATCTCTGGTTCGACAAATCAATAATCTGCGTGGGTATATTTTCATATCTAATTATACAATCATCTTGTTTAATAAGTAAAATTAATTCTCCTAACGGGGAATATGCTCTGTCTAAATCAAGCATAATAATTGAAATAGAGTAAATTTCCTGAGCAACATAATATTATAACTGTATAATTTCGTAACTTAAATAAAAAGTTAAGGGTCCAACAAGCTTCCATACCTTTTCCGTTTTGACTAAAAATACTCTGAGTATCCACTGAGACTTTCACTGGATGTTTCAGTCCCAATTTGTCACCAGGTAACTTCTCTTGGTGTTCCTTCAGAATATCACAACACAACCTAGCTTCGTTTTCTACTTCTAGGCATAAGGGTAATATGGAAGGGGAGTTCTTTTCTTTTTATAAGAGGAAAGAAATTATAAAGGAATAATATTGATGCTCAAGAAAGATACTCTCAAATGTAGTTATTATTCATAAGAGGGTTTTTTACAAGGGTATTTTGATATTTTTTCTTCGATTTCTTTTTTCGATGCCTCCCTTGTTTACTGACTATCTCCTTTTATAGACGAAGGAGACGGATTTCAAACTTTCATTTAAACATATATAAGAAAATGAAAATGACCTGAAAGTGACCTAGGTTACATAATTGAAAGAAAACAAAACTAGTAGGATCCTATGTTTTTATATAATTACAAAAGGACAAAAGGGTATCTATCAAACTATTTGCATCCTTATCTTCGTGCCTTCTGCCTTATCTTCAGCATTCTCATGCCTTCTTCTTATTTTCCACTTGGTACCTTTCTATTCGGAAGAAGTTGACATGACATCTTCTATCATCTTCTCCTTTTTTGGTGAACATAATTCACACGTTTGTTTTTGGTTCTTTCTCATTTCGCACAATCGTTGCTGAGCTTGAGGGCTGGATTTAATAATTCTTTTATTATTTTTGTTTTCATGTATCGTTTTGCTGCCGGTGGAGTGTTCTTTGCAGGTGCGATTAAGATAGAGGAATATATTTTAGTTCCTCTATAAGTTCTAAATCCTTTTTTGAATCTATGCTCCATATTTTGTAGACTAATTCGCAATCCAATAGCTTGTTTGTAATGGATATCTTTTTCTGTGAATCTATGAAACATCTTTTCTTGGAAGTTATTTATAATATTAAAATCATCGGCTTCACCAATTTGCATAAAATGGTAGGCAGGGTATCATTCGTCCTTGTAAAGGTCTGTTCTGGCAAAAATAAACTTAAGGATCAAAATATCTTTAATCGTAATCGTAGGGTTAGTAAGGTAATAATTTTTGACTCCGTCTTGTACCCATGAGGGTAATCGACTAATTTCTAGGAAGTTTGGAGAGGAAAGATAAATCGAATTAATAGCTTTAAAGTCATACCAGTATTTGATTTCCTGTGGAGAGGAATTTTGCAAGTAATTAATTCGAGGATATATCCCTGTAAAATTAATATATATCTATTTGGGATGGTTTTGAGAGAAAATAAATCTCTCATTATCTGTTCTTGATCTCCGGTGGCATGAAGCAACATATCGAATCTTTCTTTAGATCCCAAAGTAATTCCTTTTTAAGGTAATTGGGGTCAGAAAGATATTTTTTCATACTTATCTTCTTGTAACTCAGTAGTCGTGGAGGTATTATCATCTTTTTGAATTTTAATCATATCATGAGAATCACTACATTGTCCAATTTTAGATGTTATATGGGCACATATGTTGATTAATTTGTCAGCAATCTGTTGTTCGCAATTGAAATTAGCTATTTCGATAATATCGGATACCGTTGTTTGAATATCCTTGAAACCTTTATCAATATCTTGTAAATATGTCAATATCTGTTGCTTAATTTCGTCCATCTCTAGTGAGAAAATCTGCTGCAACATTTTTGTTAGTTCGAATAATTTTGATATCAAAACAGTATTCAGACAATAACATTTTCCATCTAATAAATCGTTTATATTCCGATTTTGACGAAAGATTATTATGAACAAAATCTTTTACCTGTGTATTATCAGTTCTGAGAGTAAATCATTTTATTATTAAGAAGTAATATAACTTTTAACAACTTTTTACTACTATTAATAATTCTTTTTCATTAATATGATATCGAGTTTGTGTATCTGAAAAGGTTCCAAAACAATAGCTACATAGACTTTCTCCAATCTTATTTTTATTAAGATCATAGTCTATCCTTTTTAATATACCACTCCAATAATGTTCTGAAGCGTCTGTCTCTAAGATTAAATTATCACTATCCTTAGGTAACTATAATTTTGGTAAATTTTTGCAAATAGATTTTATATCTTTTACTTTTTTAGTTAAAGCTTCATTAAATTCAAAACGTTTATCCTTTTTTAATAATTTTTGAAATGGCTTTCTTAACTCTACCAAATTCTGAATATAATCTGAAACGTAATTAAGAATTCCTAAAAAGCTTTGTACTTGCTTTTTATCAATTAATTTATCAGAAAAAACAAGTATCTTTTCAACTATATGGCTTTGTAGTTGTATGCCATTTCCATCAATTATCATTCCTAAAAATTATATCTCATTTTTCATTAGACTTACTTTCTTTTTAGAAAGTGCTAATCCATGTTTTAAATATAAGTTTGTAAACTTATTTAGGTATATCAAATGTTCTTCAAGATTATCAGATAAAATTAAAATATCATCGATGTAGACAAATATATAGTCATAATCTTTAAAGATATTATTTATTTTTCTTTAAACTATTTGTGGTGTATTTTTTAATCCAACTAGCATAACTAACAATTCATACTGTCCTTGTGGGGTTGAAAATGCAATATATTGAATACTATCTTTATTCATTTTTATTTGCCAGAATCCACTTTTATAATCAAACTTAGAAAATATCTTTTTGTTAGTAATCCTAGTAATTAGACTTCCTTTATGGGGTAAAAAAATATCCATCAAATATGGTATTATCATTTAATTTTTTATAGTTGATGACCATTCTTGGTTCATTTCGTACTATCTCTATGTGATTTCTTACCATAAAAGCTGGAGAGCTATGGGGAGAGTTACTGGTCTTATTATTCTAAGACTTAATAATTCCTTAATCTATTTTTGAAATTCTTCTTGGTCATCAGGGTTGTATCTCATTGGTTTTACTCTAATGATTTTATCTTTATCTTTCATTTCTAGCTTGGCTTCTATCTTATTTTTATCCCAAAATTCTAAGGAATTTTTAGAAAAATATTGTTCTATTTTTTGTTTGATTATATCTATATTTTCTTCTAATTTATTGAAGGTTATCTGATATTCTAGCAAAGGATATTGCTGATTTATTATCTGAGGGCTGTCCCAATCAGTATCGTACTGTAGCAAGAGATTGTTTTTTAGAAAAAAATGGTTTGTTTTGTTATCTATTACCACCACTATGGGCTATCTTGGGTTAAAATTGAATATGTAATCTTTTTGAATATGCAGTTTTAAAATATTTTACAACAATCGTATGTTGCCAAGGAGTCTTAAATTTTATTTGAAATAGAACTCTATCGTATAATACACTATGAAACATTTCTAAAAAGTTATTTTGGAATAGTACATCTTGTCCAATATTATAAAAATAAAATGGGGGACATTTTATTAAAAAATATCCTAATAGTATAATCGGTTGAGCAATGCCTCTAGACATTGTTATAATATTATTTGATATATCTCTTCCTCTGATGATAGGTAAATCTTGATGGTATTCTTTGGAAAATATTTTTGGTCTGCAGCAATATTTTCCCGATCCGTTGTCTGTATAGGCAGCAAAATATTCTACTTTATAATCTTTATACGTTATTCCTATAGGTATATATACTATATTAGCTTGTCATTTTGATATGAATATTATCTTATCATCATAAGTAATCTTGATACATTGATCAAGTATATCATATGTCTTTACACTATCTAGGAAGGTAGTTCCTAATAGGATTTCTAAAGTATCATTGTTTCCTTCTGGTTCAACTAGTAATCTTATAGGTATGGTGTTATCTTCGAATTTTAAAATGGTTTCTATCATGTTTTCTATTTCATGTCTTTTTCTGTTGAAATCAGTATAAAGATGTTTATCTTTTAATCTATACTGTTGGAGATAGTTACACGGCCTAAGGCTAATGTAATTTCCACTAGCACCTGTATCTAATAGGATGTTGATGGGAATGAATTTTATACCATTAAAATATTTTCCCTTTATCTTATAATTTTTTATTTCATTATTTTTTGCTTCTAGGTTAGGTCGTATAAATTTTTCTGATTGCATTTTTCTTATTAACACAATAGCATTTATGACTCGAGTTTCGTCGAAAGACAATCGAGACGTTGAATCTTGTTGATTATACAAGGGTTTAGGTTGTAAATCTAAGTTTAATGGTGTATCTTCTATTTCTTGTATCTGTGCTATACTAGGCATTTGTATCTGACTGACTTCCTCGAATAGATGGGGATAATTTATTGTATTTTTTATAGCAAAACAATCTGAATAATGTGTATTTGAAATAGCATATGATATTACATAAGTTATCGAATATGATCTATTGTATTTATGAAAGAAATCTTTCCTTTAAAATCTTGTATTAAGCTTAGATTTTTATCAAAATCTTTATCTACAAGATGGTATGAGATTCTTGGATATATATTGAACTTAATTTTTCCATATTGTAAATTTCCTCGTAATATTCCTAAGCAGGTTTCTTTCTTGTTTATTATCCTGTTATCTATAATAGCTAAATCTATTGGGGTATCTAACCCTTCTCGGAATGTGAATTTTATTATTATCTGGATTGCTCCTATATGTATCTATCCACGAGTATTTTGAATTTTTGTATTTATTTTTCGTAATTTATCTTGAATATCCTTTTTAGATAGTAAAGGTATCATTACTTTATTAGAAGTAACAGAAACTTCTAAAGTTCTTTTTTGAATATTTAATCGATAAAATAAATAATGTTTTTTTATTAATCCTAATCTTTCAAGCGTATTTACTTTAAATCTTGAGTAATTAGTTAAAGAAAACTTTTCATTTTGTATTTGTTTAATTTTATTTTATCAATAAGTATATCTTGTTTATATTCTCCAACTCGTTCTATCGTTTCTTCTATTATATCCTGAACTGTTTCTATTTCGTTATTGATTTTGATTATCTTCTTCTGAAGAGTAATAATAATCAGTATCTGTTAATATAAAAATTGTATCGTCAGACTCCACTTCTTCGAGATTATTTAATTGCATAAATTCTTCTGATTTTATCATTTCTTCAATATCTTTATCAATTTCTATCTTTTTGCTATTATTAGCAAATTTCTTTGGGCATCTATTAGCATAGTGTTCTATCTCTTTACAGTAATAACATCTGCATTCCTTTGGATTTTTTCTCTTATTATTTCTTTTGAAAAATAGTTTTTTATATCTAGTATATCCTTTCTTTTTGTAATAACTAGCCTTTCTCCTTTTAAAATATTTTTTAAAGAGTTTTTTCTTTTTATATTTTCTTTTAATCCTTTTTTCTTTTTATATTTTCTTTTAATCCTTTTGTAATAATAAGGACTTTCACATCCAATCATTATTGACATTTTTGGATTATCACAACATAGACTTATTTTCTTTCTTAATCCTTTTGTAGCTTTAGCTAATATGGCGTTTGCACACCATGTGCTTAACATATCTTTTAAATGGGTTATCTTTTTTCCTAAGGTATCGGCTGTACCGGAGTTATAAGTATCTATCAACTTTTTGCCCCAAGGGTTTGGGATTTTAGTAAAAAATATTGATAAACACATTTTTGTATTTTTTACTCTGTTATACATGTAATAATAGTAATATTGGAAAACACATATGTATTTATCTATTTCACACATGTCACATAATTGTAATCGTAACAACGCAAGTTCATATTTTTTTATCGTTGCTGGTTCTTTTAAGAAGTTTCCTTCTCCGACAAATTCTAATCTTATAGCTTCTGTAGCTCTTGTAATTAAATTAGCAATATTATCATCAGTGCAAAAAATATCATTTTTTTTTGGCTTCGTTTAAGTTTTTCCAAAATCTTAATACACTATTTAATAAACTTCGTTCTATAAAGTGTTTAGTTGTATCATAATCCATTTTGTTTACTATTACTGTTATCCTTAAGAAAGTTTCCCATTTATTTATATAGCTTCTTCATTATTATTGATACAATCTAAATCTAGATATATTCCAAACGGATTAATCGCTTCACTTTTCATTGAGTCTACGGGGGTATGTCTATCTTTTGCTCTTAGTAAGTCGTTTATACCTGCATAAGCCCTAGAGGGTTTATTGAAACTTGTTCGGCTAGTTTCAACCTTAGTAGGAAGCTCTGTAATATTAGGATTAAAATCTACTTCTTCTGATTTGTTAGTATCCATTTTTAAATTTATCATATTACCGTCGTTTTTTAACTTGGTTTCTTTTAGATTTATTATAAGATTATCTATTTCAGAATTTTCTGAATCGAATCTTACCATTTTAAATTATTTCCTCCATATCCTTTGGATATTTTTAATTTAGTAATATGAGATCCTATCATCTCTGTGGTTTTGGTTATAGGTTCTTCTAAGATTTTGTGGTCTTTTTGATTTACCAAGTCTTTTAAAACCTGAATTTCTTGAATTATTAAGTTTCCAAAGTAAATTATCGTTCTTTGTATTTTGTACAAATCTTGTTCTATCTTTAGAGGGTCTTGCTCATTAAGTAATTTATAATTAATTTTATTATCCATTTTATCCTAAACTAGCTGGATATTGTTTAAAATAATAACTGCTAATTAATTTTATATTATCTTTTTCTAATAATATCTCATCATTATTAGCAATTATTGCCTCTTATGTTCTCTTTATTTGTTCAATCTTTCTAGTATCTAATTTTTCTAAATATCTTTGATAAGATTCTTCTTTTATCTTAGCTACTTTTAAATTTTTCTGAAAAGTCCAATATAAATGATAATCTAGTCTTATATCTGAAAAGGATGGTAATTTTTTCATTATCCTATACTAGAAGGATGTGTATTAATTTCATTTTTAATGAGTTTTACATTATTGGTTAGTCCTTCAAAAACCATGTCATAGTCGGCTAATATTTTTGAGCCCGATTTATGTAAGCCTCGTCCTTATCCTCTTGTTGGAGCAAAAATATTAATTTTTTACATCTGTCTCTTCCTTCTTGGCTCTTCCTTATATGTCTTCTAAATTTCCAAAATATGGAATTATCTATCCTTATATCATTGAAAGAGGGTTGCTTTTTCATTCTGTATCTATATCATTAAAGTTTTCATCGCATTTTAATGACTCAGTTATTTTATCAAATTTGTCTTCACTATTTTCTTGTCTAATCTTAATATCTAAAGTGGACATGTTTTGAGTAATATCTACTTCTACGTTTTTAACATCTATAATGGCTCTGATAATAATAATAATAATAATAATAATAATAATAATAATAATAATAATAATAATAATAATAATAATAATAATAATAATAATTTATTATTTTTTATAATGATGTTAATGACTATGATTTATGACTTTTCATCAGAATAATGACTATGATTTATGACTTTTCATCGGAATAATGACTAAACACTAAGAGGACTTTATGGTGGGGTTCGGTCCGATAGCTCGAGTAGTTTCACAAGGGAATCCTCATAGCAACCTTTAGTCACTTACTACATTGCTCGTGTAGGTTTCTTATGCCAATATGACTTAGCTAGTGGATCCACATATAACTCATGATGTTATGATATTCTCACGGAGACTACCTTGGAAAAGTAGCCTCTCCTTTCTCGATGTGGGATTTTCATCGGATTCCACATTATAGCTCGCATGGTCTTATATGTCGGTTAAATGTCCTATCTCGCACTAAGGTATACGTTCTCAAGATGATGTTTTATGATGCATTAACTACATGACTATGATATATAAATGTTTCAAGTTCTTACTCATGTTTTAAGATATTGGTCATGCATCCCATGTGCATATTGTTTATGACCTATTATCATTGTTCATGCATACTTCTCACATACTTAGTACATTTAATGTACTAACACATACTTTTGCTTACATTATGTCATAATATAGGGTCCAACGATCATGCTCATTCTCTCATTTGTGGCTAGAGATTATTACTATTCTCATTTGTGGCATGTTTCAAGGACAAGACATTATATTTCATTATTTCTTATGACTATTTCAGGGTGAGTTAGAAGCTTGTCTTATACTCTCTCTTGCTCGTAGAGGCGTGTTGAATGTCATGGAGTCTATGTTGTCTTTTTATTTAGGGTTTGAGACTTATTCTCTTTTATGGAGGCTATTTATGTTGAAACTTACTTCAGCATCTATATTTAGGTCTTGTTGCTTTAATTACTTTATGTATGCTATGTTAAGAGGCTTGGTTGGGTGTAATGACCCAGAAGGTCATTTTTAAATTTTTTATAAAATGAACATTTTACCCCTCCCTTTAATTGTCCTGAGTCATTTTTGATTGGGATAGGGTGTTGGTTTTAAAAAATCCTATGAAAATTTTGGTCTAGTTCGACCATTCATTCTCTTTCCAAGGCTTTCGATCTAATCTCAAGGCCCATTGTAGAATGTGCCTTAAAATGATACTTGGGTATGGGACCCACTTTTTATTAAAATGATCTCGTATGGGAATTCTGAATGCGCCATTGAGTCCGTAATGTCGAATTTAGTGGAGTAACATATTTGGTTTATTTTTATCAGATTTCGAACGAATCCCGAGCACTCCGTTGGAGATTTTGGACTTTTCCAAAATCAAATATTGCAGCAAACAAATCTGGTGCAAAAGGCAAACCCGTTTTTAGGTTTGACCTCAACTTAAAAACCCCATAACTTGAGTTTTAGAGCTCCAAATTGGGTGATTCAAAAGGAAAACTTGTGCTATTTTTTGAGGAGAATGCATTGGAAGATCAGAAATTGATTTGGGGCATTTGATTAAGGTAAAAATCTTGATTTAATTTGTAGCAATGTCCATTTTTGGAATGACTTTTTGAAAAACTTTGAGAAGTTATTTCTTGGCCTATATAAACCCAATTTTGGTGATTCAAGAGTCTAAATTCAACAAAATTTCATGAGGAATATCCCGGTGAGCTCATAAATTATGAGGAAAAGCTTTTTTCGAGGTAAAAATGCATGTTTAGTCACTGATTTAGTTGTTTTTGGAGCTGTTTTTTTGTTCATTTTTGGTGAATTATAACTTGATCATATGAACTCTGATTTGAATGATTTTTAAGGCTGGACTCTAAGGTTTTTCACAAGGATCATCGTAGTGTAATTGTTTTGGGTTGGAAGAGTCTCGTTTCTTTAGAATTAGCCGATTTTGATGCTGTCATTTTTGGTTTTTTAGTCAAAATTTATGAGTTTTGGTTGCATGCTCGCCCCACACAGTTTTCCACCCCAAATTATGTTATAAATCTTATTTGTGAAGTTTAGATGATGTTTAGAATCTATTTTCAGGGTCAAATCTGGAATTTCGGCTGTAGGTCCCATATTTTCTATTTTAGAACTCGAAATTTGTCCATCTCCAAAAATTATGAAATTAGTGTCTAAATGACCGTATCGATGTCATGGTTCTATTTTTGAGAGCATGGCAGTAATCCGAGGCTATTCGGAATGGATAAGCTCTAGCATAGTAATTTAGAGCTGGCGTGTTTAGCCTACAGGTAGGTCACGATTTTCCTTTGTTTCGATTGAGCTGGAATGTTTGAAAGCATGTTGATATAGTTGGAATTTGGGTTGAGTAGTTTAATTGTATATCTTAGGTGATAGAAATCATGCTTTATGCTTTTTATCGGGTTTTTTTGGGTATTTGGAAGTACGTGTATCTTGTCGGTATTTATTAGTATTGTAAGGAGAGTTGGATGAGAATATTGTTGATACCATGGAATATGTTGGTCTTAGTATAGGATGTAAACTTGATTTAGATGCCCCAACGCCACTCTGATGGACTTAGATCCTTATAGAATGGTGTAGCGGGCTAGTGCCTAGTAGTTGACCTTAGCTAGGCGATACCCTTTCTCTTAATAACACCCTCATCCATAACTCGGTATAATCATGACTTTTGTGATGCATCAGCAACACTAGATTTCATGATCGTTGACTTTAGCTTCGATTTAAGTTTTGGTGGTATATCTATTGATACATTAGGGATGAGATTTTTGGTAGTATTGTTGTTTAGTTGGAATAGGGATATTTAGCATCATGGGATAAATTGTCGGGGAACATCCTGGTAGTCACCCTCAGCCTTTGCTGGCCTGCTAGTATGACGATCATTTGGGTATCCAGTCTAGGCCTCGATCATAATGATGTGTTACGGCGAACATCCAGGTACCAGTCCAGGCCTCAACCACACTTATGTATTGGCCATGTTGAATATTCGGGCGAGAATTTGGGTCCCAATCCTAGCCTCGACCCCTAAGGCATCCCTAGATCGATTGACTTTTGGAGATTTTGGGTTTAGAAATAATACAGTACTTCAGTTCCTGACATCGCAGATTCTTGGTTCCTAGCCTTGGTAGTTGTAGATATTCTGTGTACTCAGCGGGCTTATGGGGGTTCGTCCGGGGTTTTTATTTAACTTGCGCATGAGTGTCCCGGCTGGGCTTATGGGGGCCTAATTGGGTATAGTTAGCTGTAGTTCTCATAGATAGTGCTCTTTTCCCTTTTGATATTTTATGTTGACTCCTATTTAGGCTATTCCTCTTTTTCATATTGTTTTTACCTTTATTGCTCATTCGGCCTATCATGCCTACTGGGTACCTATTGTCTTGGTACTCATACTACACTCTATATCTACTTCCGTGATACAGGATCGAGCACCAGCTACCATCATAGATAGATCAAGCCTATTATAGTCAGCTTTGGAGACTAGGGTGAGCACTTGACATTTTTGGATCATTCATGTCTCTTTCAGTATGAATGACCCATCTTTTGCCTTTTGAGACTAGCAGTTGTTGTATATATTTTTGGTCTAATTTTGGGACTTGCACTCGTCTTTTATTTTATAGCAGCTCTGTACTTGTGACTTCCAAGTTTTGGGAGAGATCTTTAGTTGTTTATATCATATTTTGGTTTACTTCCGCTTATTCTTTCTGCCTATCTTTATAATTTGCCACTCTTATTTAATTTCTGCCCCTCAAACCTATTACTTGAAGTTCTGAGATGACGGGTTTGCTTACCTACTAGTGGTTATAATAGGTGCCATCATGAACTAAGGAATTGGGTTGTGATAAGTTGGTATCAGAGCTCGGTTCATTGGTCTCACTTGTACAAAGCTGACGTCTAATAGAGTCTTGCGGATTAGTATGGAGACGTCCGTAACTTATCTTCGAGAGGCTACATCATGTCATTAGGAACACTCTCTATATTGTATCATTTCGTGTAGTGTTTTTTCTTATTGATTTCCTAAAATCACATTTGTTCCACTTTTTTGTAGGGATTGTTCATATGCGCAGTACCACAAGTCGTGATGATGCACCAAGGTCTGGCAGGCCATCCTCGTAGGACAGTAAAGGGAGCAGCACCAGCTACCGACCCGGAGATAGAGACGGAGTTGGTAGAGAAGCATCAGGACACTCCTATTCCTACTCAGCCAGAGGTACTACCAGAAACACAGCCCCCAACTGCACCAGTTATGGCCCCAACACTACAAGTAGCAATTGTGTAGCTCCTTATGGCTATTGGGGTTGTATCAC
Organism: Solanum dulcamara; assembly: GCF_947179165.1. NCBI lineage: Eukaryota > Viridiplantae > Streptophyta > Magnoliopsida > Solanales > Solanaceae > Solanum > Solanum dulcamara. Next base: position 28,792,299 of record NC_077243.1, read on the forward strand.
AGGCTCCCACCCCAGTAGAGGGCATACTAGCATCATGGGATCTGCCCGTCTAGCCAGCACCTGAGGTTCAGCTGCCTCCACCAGTTGTTGCACCCCCACCAGCAGTTTCGGAGGGTGTGATGTTATTACAGGATCAGAAGATATTAGGGGTATTTCAGAGGATGTCACCCCCGATATTTTCTTGAGCCATTGGAGAGGATGCCATAGACTTCTTGACTACCTGTCAGGAGCAGATCTATTCCTTATTCCTTTGGAGTCCAGAGGCGTCGACAATGGTGGCGCTCTTATTTGCAGTTTAGGCTAGCTGGGTCACCACCATTAACATGGGTCCAATTCTCAGAGGCTTACTTGACTTGATACATCCCTAGGAGTATTAGGACTGACTCTGGGATCAGTTTACTCGATTAGAGCAGGGCTATATGATGATCGTGGAGTAAGAGGCTATATTTCATCATCTTTTCTGATATTCCACAATAATTCTACCTATTGAGGAGGAGCGGGTATGATGTTTTATGCGCAGATTGAGGCCTTACCTGAGGTTGGGGACTGAGCACTTAGTTTCTGCAGGCCACTCTTTTTGGATGTGGTGGATCATGCTCGCACGATTGAGATTATTCATCTCCAGTCCCTAGGAGGCAGCGATAAGAGACCCAGGCATCAGGGTAGCAACAATGGGTCCCAGCCTAGAGGCCATGATAGTTATGATAGGCCCTGTCAGCGGTTCTAATAGGATAGGTACCAGTAGGGTCAGTCCAGCTGGCCGATTCAGGCTGTCCTGCCAGTAGTTGAGGGTAGTTAGCCCCATTTGAGAGGTTCCATCGCAGGGCAGAGCTCGAAGGGATAAGGTCCTCTTCCTTTCTACCATGGATGAGTTATGATAGGTCGCTTAGCTTTAGGATGCTTCAATTGTGGCTCACTGGAGCACTGGGTAGTGAGTGTCCCAATCGGGCTAGACCATTAGCAGTCGTGCCACCTCTACCAAAAGGTATAGATCAGGGTCACAGCCGCGACGATGGTCAGTAGGGTATCTTGGGAGGTTCTTGGGGAGATAGGTCAGGTGGTAGGATGAATGTTCGTGGGGGAGGCTAATAAGACCACTTCTATGCTGCTTTGATGAGAGCAGAGGATGAGGCATCAGATGATGTTATCACTAGTACTATCCTTATTTATCAGCTGATTCCTTTACCTTTATTTGATCCAGGTTCCACGTATTCCTATGTGTCTATATATTTTACTCCACGTCTGGGTATTGCTTATGAGTCACTTGAGGTCTTGTTGCATGTTTTGGCCATGGTAGGGGATTCTTTAGTAGTGGATCAGGTTTGTAGATCTTGTACGGTGACTATTTAGGGGCATAAGACTCAGGAAGATCTTATTTTACTTGATATGCTAGACTTCAATGTTATTATGGGCATGGATTGACTATCCCCTCATCATACGGTTTTGGAATGTTATGCTAAGACCATTATATTATCCATATATGGCATTTCTCCGGTCTTATGGCAGGGCATTTATAGTCACTAACCTACTGGGATCATATCCTTTATGCAGGACCAATGGCTAGTTGCATCTGGGTGCTTGGCGTACTTAGTATATGTCCATGATGTGTCTTGCGAGTCCCCTACTATTGGTTCAGTCCCTATGGTTTGGGAGTATACTAATGTCTTCCATAATGACCTACCTAGCCTACCCCAGAGAGAGATATTGACTTTGCCATAGATTTAGAGCTGGGAACTAAGCCTATTTATATACCACCTTACCATATGGCCCCCGCAGAGCTCAAAGAGCTCAGGTGCAGCTTGAGGATCTTCTAAGTAAGAAATTTATTCGCCCGAGTGTGTCGCCGTGGGGTGAACCTATCCTGTTTGTTGAGAAGAATGATGGGACTATGCAAATATGTGTTGATTATAGGCAGCTGAATAAGGTGACGGTGAAAAACCGTTACCCCATGCCCCATATCGATGTTTTATTCAGGAATTTTAGGCCAAGATTTGACTTTGGTCAACTTTTGAAGTTTTGATACTCGAAATGGAATTATGAAGACTCCGTTGGATTAGGGGGATGATTTTTGGTCTACAAGAAGTGCTGACTGAATTTTTAGAGGTCCCGAGCCCAGTTTGGTATTTTAGAGGCCTAAGTTGGTTTAATTGCGACTTTTCGAGTTTTTAGTCAAATAAACCTTGAATTTGAATTCTGATGGTTCCATCAGCTCTGGTATGACCAAATTAGGCTGCTAGTATAGTTTGCATGACTATCGAGGCAATCGATACAAGTTTGGGGCCATTTGACGCTTTTGACTTTGAAAGTTAGCGTATGGTTGACTTTGGTCAATATTCTTGAAAAATGCTCTCGGATGAAAATTTTGATAGCACAGTTAGTTCTAGAATGTCGATTTTAGTTTAGAACGACCCTTCGTTCTCTTTCCAAGGCTTCCGATCTAATCTCGAGGCCCATTGTAGAATATGCCTTAAAATGGCACTTGGGTGTGGGACCCATTTTTTATTAAAATGATCGCGTATGGGAATTCTGAATGCGTTATTTAGTATGAAATATCGAATTTAGTGGAGTAACATATATGGTTTATTTTTATCGGATTCCGAACAAATCCCGAGCACCCTATCGGAGATTTTGGACTTTTCCAAAATCAAATATTGCATCAAAATATCTGGTGCAAAAGGCAAACCCGTTTTTAGGTTTGGCCTCAACTTTAAAATCCCATAACTTGAGTTCTAGAGCTCCAAATTGAATGATTCAAAAGGAAAACTTGTGTGATTTTTTGAGGAGAATGCATTGGAGAGATCAGAAACTGATTTGGGGCATTTGATTCAGGAAAAAATCTTGATTTTATTTGCAGTAGTGTCCATTTTTGAAATGATATTTTGAAGAACTTTGAGGAGTTATTTTATGGCCTATGTAAACCCAATTTTAGTGATTCAAGGGTCTAAATTCAAGAGAATTTTGTAAGGAATATCTTGGTGAGCTCAGAAATGAGAGAGAAAGCTTCATTTGAGGTAAAAATGTGTGTTTAGTCACTGATTTAGTTGTTTTTAGAGTTGCTTTTTATTTATTTTTGGAGAATTATAACTTGATCATATGAACTTCGATTTGAATGATTTTTGACGCTAGACAATGGGGTTTTTTACAAGGATCATCGTAATATATATTTTTTGGGTTGGAAGAGTCTCGTTTCTTCCGAATTAGCTGATTTTGATGCTGCCATTTTTGGTCTTTTAGTCGAAATTTATGAATTTTGGTTGCATGCTCATCCCGCGTAGTTTACTATCCCAAATTATGTTATAAATATTATTTATGATCTTGGTATGATGTTTAAAACCTATTTTCAGGGTCAAATCTGGAATTTTGAATGTGGGTCCAATATTTTCCATTTTAGAACCCAAAATTGATTCGTCTCCAAAAATTATGAAATTAGTGTCTAAATGACCGTATCGACATCATGGTTCTATTTTTGATAGCGTAGCAGCATTCCGAGGCCATTCCAAAGGGAAAAGCTCAATGTTAGTGATTTGAAGCTAGTGTGTTTAGCCTACAGGTAGGTTACGGTTTTCCTTTCTTTAGATTGAGATGGAATGTTTGAAAGCATGTTGAAATAATTGGAATTTGGGTTGAGTAGTTTAATTGTACATCTTAGGTGTTAGAAATCGTGCTTTAAGCTTTTTATTATTTTTTTTGGGTATTTGGAAGCACATGTATCTTGTCGTTATTTGTTAGTATTGTAAGGAGAGTTGAATGAGCTTGTTGTTGATACCGTGGAGTATGTTAGCCTTAGTATAGGATATAAACTTGCTTTAGATACTCCAGCGTCGCTCTAGTGGACTTAGATCCTTGTAGAATAGTGTAGCGGGCTAGTGCCTAGTAGTTGACCTTAGTTAGGCGATACCCTTGCTCTTAATAATACCCTCATCCATAACTCGGTATAATCATAACTTTAATAATGCATCGACAACACTAGATTTCCTAATCGTTAACTTTGGCTCCGATTCAAGTTTTGGTGGTATATTTATTGATGTATTGGGGAAGAGGTTTTCGGTACTGTTGTTGTTTAGTTGGAATAGGGATATTCGGCACCATGGGATAAATTATTGAAGAACATTCGGGTACTCAGCCTCGGCCACTATTGGCTTGCTAGTATGACGAGCATCCGGGTATCCAGTCCCGATCTTGATCATATCGATGTATTACGATGAGCATCCAAGTACCAGTTTAGGCCTCGACCGTACTTATGTATTATAGAGAGCATCCAGGTACCAGTCCCGGCCTTGGCCATGTTGAACATTTGGGTGAGCATTTGGGTCCAAGTCCTCGCCTCGACCCCTAAGGCACCCCTAGATCAATTGACTCTTGGAGATTCTAGGTTTGGAAATGATACAATACTTCGATTCCTGACATTACAAATTCTTGGTTCCTAGCCTTGGTAGTTATAGTTATTTTGTATACTCGGCGGGCTTATGGGGGTTCGTGTGGGGTTTTTATGTAACTTGCGCACGAGTGTCCCGGCTGGGCTTATGAGGGCTCAATTGGGTATAGTTAGCTGTAGTTCTCATAGGTAGTACTCTTTTCCCTTTTTATGTTTATGTTGACTCTTCTTTAGGCTATTCCTCTTTTTCATATTGTTTTTACCTTTTCTACTCATTCATCCTATGATGCCTAATAGGTACCTGCTGTCTTGGTACTCATACTACACTTTGCATTTACTTTTGTGATGCAGGATCGAGCACCAACTACCGCCATGGATAGATCGAGCCTGTTGCATTCAGCTTCAGAGACTAGGGTGAGCACTTGACATTTTTGGATCATTCCTGTCTCCTTCAGTATGGATGACCCATTTTTTGTCTTTTGAGACTAGCTAGTTGTTGTATATATTTTCGGTTCACTTTCGGGACTTGTACTCGTCTTTTATTTTATAGCATCTCTGTACTTATGACTTCCAAGTTTTGGGAGGGATCTTTAGTTATTCATATCATGTTTTAGTTTACTTACGCTTATTCTTTTTTCTTATCTTTATAATTCGCTACTCTTGTTTAATTTCTTCCCTCAAACCCATTACTTGAAGTTCTGGGTTGACGGGTTGGCTTACCTACTGGTTGTTATAGTAGGTGCCATCATGACCTAAGGAATTGGCTCATGACAAGTTGGTATTAGAGACTGGTTCATGGTCTCACTTGTACAGAGATTACATCTAGTAGAGTCTCATAGATTGGTGCGGAGACGTCCGTAACTTATCTTTGAGAGGCTACAGGATGTTGTTAGGAACACTCTCTATGTTGTATCATTTCGTGCAGTGTTTTGTCTTATTGATTTCATGAAATCTCATTTGTTCCACTCTTTTGCAGGAATGGTTTGTACGCGCGGTACCACTAGTCGTGATGATGCATCAAGGCCTGGCTGTCCTACAGGACGTCCTTGTAGGAAAGGAAGGGGAGCAACACCATCTTTCGACCCAGAGATAGAGCTAGAGCTGGTAGAGGAGCATCAGGAGGCTTATATTCCTACTCAGCCAGAGGGACTACCAGCAACACAGCCCCAGCTGTACCAGTTATTGAGCAGCTCTTTATGGCTATTGAGGTTGTACCTTAGGCCTCACCCCATAGAGGGCATACTACCACCGCGGGATCCGCTCGTCCAGCCAGCACCTGAGGTTCAACTGCCTCTACTAGTTGTTGCACCCCCACCAACAGTTTCAGAGGGTGTGATATCATTACAGGATCAGAAGATGTTAGGGGTATTTTAGAGGATGTCACCCTCGATATTTTCTTGAGCCATTGGCAAGGATGCCATGAAGTTCTTAACTACCTGTTAGGAGCAGCTGCATTCCTTGTATTTTGTGGAGTCCAGAGGCGCCGACTTCCCTTCTCACCAGTTTAGAGAGGCAGCGAGAAAGTGGTGGCGCTCTTATTTGCATTCCAGGCCAGCTGGGTCACCACCATTGACATAGGCCTAGTTCTCATAGGCTTACTTGACTCGATACATCCCTAGGAGTGATAGGGACTTACTCTTGGATCAGTTTACTCGATTGGAGTAGGGCCATATGATGATTGCGGAGTACGAGGCCAGATTTCATCAGCTTTCCCAATATGCCACTATGATTCTACCCACTAATAAAGGAGCAGGTACAATATTTTATGCGCGGATTGAGGCCTTACCTGAGGTTGGGGATTAAGCACTTAGTTTCTACTGGCCGCTTTTTTCTAGATGTGGTGGATCAATCCCGCACGATTGAGATTATTCATCACCAGGCCCAAGGGGGCAGCGATAAAAGACCCAGGCATCAGGGTAGCTACATTGGGTCCTAGCCTAGAGGCCATGATAGTTATGATAGGCCCCACCAGTGGTTCAAACATGATAGGTACTAGCAGGGTCAGTCTAGCTGACCGGTTCAGGCCGCCTTGCTAGCTATTGAGGGTAGTCAGCCCTATTTAGGGGGTTCCACCATAGGGTAGAGCTCGAGGGGATAAGGTCTTCTTCTATTCTACCGCGGATGAGTTATCACGGGTCTCTTAGCTTTAGGATGCTTCGATTGTGGCTCATAGGAGCACTGGGCTAGGGAGTGTCCCGGTCGGGCGAGACCATTGGCAGTAGAACCATCTCTACCAGAAGGTATAGATCGGGGTCACTTAGTATATGTCCTTGATGCGGCCTATGGTTTGATCCCTCACATACCAAGTGCTCGGTCCCCAACCTCAGGTAAGGCCTCAATCCGCACATAAAACATCATACCCGTTCCTCCTTAGTGGGTAGAATCATAGTGGCATATTGGGAAAGCTGATGAAATCTAGCCTCGTACTCCACAATTATCATGTAGCCCTGCTCTAATCAAGTAAACTGATCCTAAAGTCGGTCCCTAATACTTCTAGGGATGTATCGAGTTAAGTAAGCCTCTGAGAACTTTCTCGCTGCCTCTCTGAACTAGTGAGAAGGTAAGTCGGCACCTCTAGACTCTATAAGACACAAGGAATACAGCTGCTCCTAATAGGTAGTCAAGAACTCCATGGCATCCTCGCCAATGGAATGCAGCTGCTCCTCGCCAATATGCTTGGCGTACTTAGTATATATCCTTGATGTATCCTGCGAGGCCCTACTATTGATTCAGTCCCTATGGTTCGGAAGTATACTAATGTCTTCCCTACTGACCTACCTGGCCTACCCTAGAGAGAGATATTAACTTTGCCATAGATTTGGAGCTAGGAACTAAGCCCATTTATATACCACCTTACCATATGGCCCCCGCAGAGCTCAAGGAGCTTATTATGCAGCTTAAGGATCTTCTAGGTAGGGGATTTATTCGCCCGAGTATGTCGCCGTAGGGTGAATATATTGTTTGTTGAGAATAATGATGGGACTATGCGGATGTGTGTTGATTACAGGCAGCTGAACAAGGTGTCAGTGATAAACTATTACCCCATGCCTCATATTAATGGTCTATTCGATTAGCTTTAGGGTGCGACTGTGTTTTCTAAGATTGACTTGAGGTCTGGCTACCACCAGTTGTGGATTTGAGCAGCCAACATTCCTAAGACTGCTTTACGGACTCACTATGGCCACTATGAGTTCCTTGTGATATCTTTTGGGTTTACCAATGTCCCCACATCTTTTATGGTCCTTATGACTAGAGTATTCATGCCTTATCTTGACTCCTTCGTTATTATATTTATCGATGATATACTGGTATACTCACAGAGTAGGGAGAAGCACGCACAACACTTTAGGGTTGTGCTCCAGACTTTGAGAGATCAACTGTTTTATGCTAAATTCTCAAATTTTGAGTTTTGGTTGGAGTTTGTAGCATTTCTGGGACAGTGATGTCCAGAGAGGGTGTCAGGGTGGATCCGATGAGGATTGAGGCTATTCGTGGTTGGGCTAGGCCCACATATGTTATGGAGATTCAGAGCTTCGTTGGATTGGCTGGGTATTATAGATGATTCATTGAGGGTTTCTCTACTATTGCAGCCCTATTGATCTATTTGACCAGCTAGAATGTTTCCTTTGTGTGTTTTGAAGAGTGTGAATCAATCTTTCGGAAGCTTAAGGAGTGTTCAATTCCAGAATATCAGTTTCATTTTGAGTTCTTGGTTTTTCAAGTTGAGATTGGGATTTGGGGCCTTGCACGGGATGTCCTTGTAATGCCTTCAAGGTTGGTGTTATCTGGTTCAGTATGCAATTTTTGAATTGCGTTAAAGGTTTTTAGGATAGCTAAGGACTGGTAGAACGCCCTTAGTGGCTTGGAGAAAAGGATTTGAAAACATTAGACAAATATTTGGAATTTTGAGTAAGTAGTATCTGCCATGGTCGTTTATTACTCATTTCGGTGGTTTTGGTTTATTTTGGTTGTCCTCAGTTGAAATTCGATATTTTTGGTCAAGTTTGGGCTAAGCGAGCGAGAGTTGGAGCCCAAGAAAGGACTGGAGGAGTTTTTGGAGTTGGAAGTGAAATTGAGAATTTTCCTCTCAGCCTAAGTTTTGTGATGGTGTTGTTCTACCCGAGAGGGTTTTCGAGGTTTAGGTATAGCATATAGGCCTAGAAACCTCATCCTTTTGTGCCTCCAAGCAGCGACTGTACTTTTACTTTTGTGGACGAAAGTTATTTTAGTAGTGGATATTGTAATGACCTACAAGGTCAATTTTTTTGTAAAATGACCTTTTAACCCTCCCTTTGGTTGCCTTGAGTCAATTTTGGTTGGTACAGGGTGTTGGTTTTAGAAAATCCTATGAAAAGTTGAGTCTTTGGAAAATTTGAGTTTTCATAAGCTTTAAGTATTAAAAAGTGGTATTTGGGGTCAATCGGAGCTACAAGTCTTGGAACAGAATTCCATTGATTCCAGTAGCTCCGAAATGTCAAAATTGTCTTAGGAGACTTTACAGAATCAGTTTTGGAATTGTAACAAAGATTTGAGGCCTTGAGTTGAGAATATGAGGAATTTTAGGCTAATATTTGACTTTGGTCAACTTTTGGAGTTCTGATACTTGGAATGGAATTCCGAAGACTCCATTGGATTCGGGGGATAGTTTTTGGTCTACAAGAAATGCTGGCTGAATTTTTAGAAGTCCCGAGCCTATTTTGGTATTTTGAAGGCCTAAGTTGGTTTAATTGCGACTTTTCGAGTTTTGGGTCAAATAGACTTCAAATTTGAATTCTGATGGTTCCATCAGCTTCGATATGACCAAATTAGGCTGGTAGTATAGTTGGCATGACTATCGAGGCAATCGATACAAGTTTGGGGCCATTTGACCCTTTTGACATTGAAAGTTAGCATATGGTTGACTTTGGTCAACATTCTTGAAAAACACACTCGAATGAAAATTTTGACAACGGGTTAGTTCTGGAATGTCAATTTTGGTCTAGGTCGACCATTCATTCACTTTCCAACCTAAACCACTTTTTATTAAAATGATCTCGGATGGAAATTCTGAATACGCCATTGAGTCCGTAATATTGAATTTAGTGGAGTAGAATATCTAATTTATTTTTATCAGATTGCGAACAAATCCCGCACCCCGTCGGAGATTTTGGACTTTTCCAAAATCAAATATTGCAGCATAAAAATCTGGTGCAAAAGGCAAACCCGTTTTTAGATTTGACCTCAACTTGAAAACCCCATAACTTGAGTTCTAGAGCTCCAAATTGGGTGATTCAAAAGGCAAACTTGTGCGATTGTTTGAGGAGAACGCATTGGAAGATCAGAAACTGATTTGGGGCATTTGATTTAGGTACAAATCTTGATTTTATTTGCAGTAGTGTCCATTTTCAGAATGACTTTTTGAAGAACTTTGAGGAGTTATTTCTTGGCCTATATAAACCCGATTTTGGTGATTTAAGGGTCTAAATTCAATACAAGTTCATGCGGAATATTGAGCGGAAGCTTCGTTTGATGTAAAAATTCATGTTTAGTCACTGATTTAGTTATTTTCGAAGATATTTTTTATTTATTTTTGGTGAATTATAACTTGATCATATGAACTCCGATTTGAATGATTTTTGAGGCTAGACTATGGTTTTTTTCACAAGATCATCATAGTGTAATTGTTTTGGGTTGGAAGAGTCTCGTTTCTTCAGAATTAGCTGATTTTGATCCTGCCATTTTTGGTTTTTTAGTCAAAATTTTTGAGTTTTCATTGCATGCTCGTCCCACATAGTTTTCCACCCCAAATTATATTAAAAATCTGATTTGTGAGCTCGGGATGATGTTTAGAACCTCTTTTCAGGGTCAAATCTAGAATTCTAGCTGCGGGTCCCATATTTTCCATTTTAGACCTCAAAATTGGTCCATCTACAAAAATTATGAAATTAGTGTCTAAACGACCGTATAGACTTCATGATTCTGTTTTTGACAGAATGGCAGTAGTCCAAGGCTGTTCGGAATGGAAAAGCTTCAGCATAGTGATTTAGAGCTGGCGTATTTAGCCTACAAGTAGGCTACGGTTTTCCTTTCTTTAGATTGAGATGGAATGTTTGAAAGCATATTGAAATAGTTGGAATTTGGGTTGAGTAGTTTAATTATATATCTTAGGTATTATAAATCATGCTTTAGACTTTTTATCGGGTTTTTTGGGTATTTGGAAGCACATGTATCTTGTCGTTATTTGTTAGTATTGTAAGGAGAGTTGAATGAGCATGTTGTTGATACCGTTGAGTATGTTGGCCTTAGTATATGATGTAAATTTGCTTTAGATGCTCCAGCATTGCTCTGATGGACTTAGATCCTTGTAGAATGGTGTAGCGGGCTAGTGCCTAGTAGTTGGCCTTAGCTAGGCGATACACTTTCTCTTAATAACACCCTCATCCATAACTCAGTATAATCGTGACTTTCATAATGCATCGGCAATACTAGATTTCATGATCATTGACTTTGGCTCCGATTTAAGTTTTGGTGGTATATCTATTGCATATTGCGGAGGAGATTTTTGGTACTGTTGTTGTTTAGTTAGAATGGGGATATTCAGAACCATAGGATAAATTATCGGGGAACATATAGGTACTCAGCCCTGGCCTCTGTCGGCTTGCTAGTATGAAGAGCATCCGGGTATCCAGTCCCGGCCTTGATCATATCGATGTGTTACGGCGAGCATCCAGGTACCAGTCCAGGCCTCGACCACACTTATATATTATGGCGAGCATCCAGGTACCAGTCCAGGCCTTGTCCATGTTGAACATTCAGGAGAGCATCTGGGTACCAGTCCTTGCCTAGACCTCTAAGTCACCCCTAGATCTATTAACTCTTAGAGATTATGGGTTTGGAAATGATACAGTACTTCGATTCTTGACATCGCAGATTTTTGGTTCCTAGACTTTGTAGTTGTAGCTATTTTGTGTACTCGACAAGCTTTTGGGAGTTCGTACGAATTTTTATTTAACTTATACATGAGTGTCCCGACTGGGCTTATGGGGGCGTAATTGGGTATAGTTAGCTGTAGTTCTCATAGGTAGTACTCTTTTCCCTTTTGATATTTATGTTGACTCCTATTTAGGCTATTCTTTTTTTTTCATATTGTTTTTACCTTTTCTACTCATTCGGCCTATGATGCCTACTGGGTACCTATTGTTTTGGTACTCATACTATACTCTGCATCTATTTTCGTGATGCAGGATCGAGCACCAGCTACCTCTATGGATAGATCGAGCTTGTTGCAGTCAGCTTCGGAGATTAGGGTGATCACTTGGCATTTTTGGATCATTCCTGTCTCATTTAGTATGGATGGACTGTCTTTTGCCTTTTGAGACTAGCCAGTTGTTGTATATATTTTTGGTCCACTTTTGGGACTTGTACTCGTTTTTTATTTTGTAGCAGCTCTATACTTGTGACTTCCAAGTTTTGGGAGGGATCTTTAGTTGTTTATATCATGTTTTGGTTTACTTCCGCTTATTCTTTCTGCCTATCTTTATAATTCACCACTCTTATTTAGTTTCTTCCCTCAAACCCATTACATGAAGTTCCGGGTTAACGGGTTGGCTTACCTACTGGTGGGTTATAGTAGGTGCCATCATGACCTAAGGAATTGGGTCGTGACATTGGGGTCCTTTGAGATTTTAATCTTCGTATCACACATAGGGTCTAGCTTGGGTAGTGATAACTATATACAACAGTTCTATCTAATGAAAATACAAAATACATAGATAATACAAAAAAGGAAAAGTAGTAGGTCTCCAAACACCAAGAGCTCACCACAATACAACATTGATAGTCACGAGAGATCAAGATTTAGAGGGTTGGCTTGTACTAGGTGTAACATCAAAAAATGATGTAAAAGTGTAGTATAATTACCAAACCACGTGGTGCTTAGTAGGCATCATAATCTGACTGAGCTTAGATAGAAACTATATAAAAATAGGATCCACAATATTGGTAACACTATGAATTGAGGGCTAACTAGAAGTCATATTCATAAACATAGATAGTGAGGATAACAACAAGAGGGCTAAATCATACTAAATGCAAGTCAAACATAGAAAGCCATACGATGTGAGATGATGCAATGCATATGTGCCCAATGTTTGTATAAAGTAAAATCCCTAGACTCGCCTCGCCGATCTCCCTGTAGGCTTCTTGATTTATCCCATAGACTCGTCGAAGCTCATCAACATATGTAGTTAAGTTAAAACCCAAAATACAATATGCAAGCCACCCAAAGCTCATTAACAAAGAGAAGGTTGACTTCAAGAAGTTCATCGACTTACTAAATGGGTGTATATAAATCTTTATCTAATTGATATCTTGCTAGTACGCCAAGTACATTAAAGACATTATTGCAAAAAAATGTTAGTTGACATAGTATGCGACAGTTTCACTCACTAAGATATGCAAGTTAACGATACATAATGAGCTTCCGACTAAGTTGAAGGATCCTAAATAGTTCTACGATTGAGATCACTTTTGAGCTTTCTGTTATTTCTCGAAAATTATATGATTTATAATATAGTATAATATGATATCCTCACTTGTATTTAAAAATATGGAATTAGGTAGCCTACATCCGATGACTATTGTGTTGCAGCTAGTAGATGATTTTTAGCAAAGTCAGAAAATATTATTAAGGATGTTCTAGTACAAGTAGGCTCGAGGCTGATAGATGTTAGACATCCGATGGTTGAACCCCATATTTTTTATGAATAAGACTTATATGGAAGAAGGGTCTAAGCCTATTATTCAATAAAAAAAGGTTAAATTCAGTCATGAAGGATGTGGTTAGAAATGAAAAAATCAAGTGGTTAGATTCGGGTATTGTTTACTCAATTTCTAATAGGAAATGGGTTAGCCTTATTCAATGTGTCCCTAAAAAGTAGGAATGATGGAGAATACAAATGAATAATTAGCTAATCCTACTGCATAGTCACTGAGTGGAAATATGCATGGGTTATAGGAAGTTAAATTAGACGACCCTCAAAGATCATCGTCTTATTCTATTTATTGATCAGATGGTAAACATACTCACCAATCAAGAGTATTATTGCTTCTTGGATGTTTATTCGGATTATAATAAGATATCCATCATCCTAGTGAATTAGGAGAAGACAACATTTACATGTCAATATGGTACTTATGCTTTAAAGCATATGTCATTTGGACTATGCAATGCACCTACCACAGATTAGAGATGTATGATGGCTATTTTTGACATAGTGGAAGATTTTGTAGACTTATTCATGATGAATTCTTTGTCCTTGGTATCTCATTTGAAGCTTGTTTACAAAATCTTGATTGGATGCAGGTAAGATGTGAGAAAACAAACTTGGTACATAATTGGGAGAAGTGCCACTTTTGGGGGGAGAAGTGCCAAGATGTGAAGAAACAAACTTGGTACATAATTGGGTCATAGAATGTTGAATGAGACTACATGCAAAGATCATCATCCTATCCTATTTATTGAACAAATGTTGAACATACTTACCGATAAAGAGTATAACTGCTTATTGGATGGTTATTCGGGTTATAATTAGATAGTCATTGCCTAAGAGAATCAGGAAAATACTACTTTCACATATCAGTATGGTACTTATGAATTAAAATACATATCGTTTGGACTATGTAATGCACTTGCCGCATATCAGAGATTTATCATGGCTATTTTCTGACATGGTAGAAGAGTTTGTAGAGGTATTCATAGATGGCTTCTCCCTCCTTGATAGCTCATTTAAAGCCCGTTTGCAAAATCTTCATCGAAAGCAAGTAATATGTAAGGAAACAAACATGGTACATAATTGGGAGAAGTGCCACTTTTTAGTGAAAAGTATATTGTCCTCCTTGATCAAAAAGTGTCACAGAGAGGTCTAGAGGCATATCGCACAAAGAGCGAAGTAATTGAGAAGCTATTAAATCAAACCAAAAAACATTCGATTTGATTGATTACTTGTTTGTATGTTTGAACCTATTTGATTTTATTTTTCTTCCTGTGAAAAACAAATTAAATAGAGTAGAAAACACACCTAACCCTTTAGTAGAAATACATAACATATTTTAGATGAATAAAAAAATTATTTATTCATCTTATAAGAATAACTATTACTCACAAGCCATAAATGGGCTACAAAATTGAGACCATGACAAAAAATACCCATACTACTAGAAAGTCAACACTATTTTTGTTTATTAAAATATATCTAAAATATGTCAGAACTAATGCCGAATGGATCCATATTTTGGTAACCCGTCTGACTTGTCCATATTTTAATGGGTTGGTGAGTAATTTTTTAAATGAGTAAAATATGGGTTTAAATCCATATTCAGCCGATAGTAGTATGAGTATTTATGGACAAAATATAGGTAAAAGTATTTTCCAATCAACTAATTTTTCTCAAATATAAGGAAAATGACCTATCTCCAAAAAGTAAGGAAAACATTGTCCAAAAATCTTTTTCAACCTCACATCTCAACTTTCCACCCTAACTCAAGTATCGATTATTGATTCTTGATACTAATCCAAAATTCAAGATCTAATTCATGATTCTCGATTTGAGGCCCGACTTTTGACTTGATTCGACACCCAACTTCGAGTTTCAAGTTGGTTTGGGATTAGATCATGATTTGGATGTTAGGTCCTAGATCAAAATTCAAAATTAGATCTCAAATCAAGTGTCAAAATTGGGTCTCAAGTTAGGTTTTGGGTTGGGTTTTTGAATCGAGTGTCAGAGTAGGGTTTTTGGTCGAGAGTCAAGATCAGGTGTTGTGTTTGGGTCCCAAATTGGTCGTTGAGGTCGAATGTTGAATTCAAATCCTAATTCTAAAGTCAAGTCCTGGATTGGTGTTAGATTTGGGCCACATTTTAGATGTTAGATCCTGAATCGAATCTGAGTTTGAAAGTTGAGTTCCTGATTGATTGTCGGAGTTGGGTACCGATTTAAAAGTTAGATCCTAAATTAATTGTGGAGACTGAGTCCCAGATCAATCATCGAGGTTTGATGTTAGCATCAAATCTCAATTTGAAAGTTGGGTCTCATGTCTGGTGTTGGGGTCAGGCCCTAATTTGAAAGTCACGTCTTAGGTCGGGAGTTAAGTGTCAAGGTTAAACCTGGATCAAATGTAAAAGTTAGGTCTCAATTTGAAAGTTGGGTCTTATTTTGGGTGTTAAGGTCGGATCCTGGTATGAAAGTTAAGTTCTTGATCGGGTATCAAAGTCAGGTCAGAATAAGGAGTCGGGGTCATGTCCCAAATTAGGCATCGAATCTATGTCCTGTATCTATTATTAAGGTCAGATATTTTTGTTGAATCCTAGTTTTAAAGTTGGGTCTCGGGTCTGGTGTTAGGAATTGGTCTTAATTCAAAAGTTGGGTCTCAAGTTGAGTGTCTAGAGTTAGGGTCGGATCCTATTTGAAAGTCTGGTCTCAGAGTGGATGTCAGGATCAGGTCGAGTCAAAAGATGGGTCGCGTGTTGGATATTAGGGTTGGATCCTGATTTGAAATTTAGGTCCCACTTTTGATGTCGGGTCTTTGTTAGAATCCCAAACCATTCATTAGGGTTGGATGTCTGTGTCGAGGTCAGTTCTAGTTGAGTCTGAATGTTGGGACTAGGGTTGGTAGTCGAGTTTTGAATCAAGAGTCGAGGTCAAATACCAAAATAGATGTTTGGTTTTTGGATCTTGGATTAATTATCGTGATCAAGTGTTGGGGTCAAATTTTAATTTGGAAGTCGAGTCCCATGTCGGGTGTTGGATTGGGTCCTAATTCAGGTTTTGAGATCGAATCGTGATTTGGATGTCGGGTCTCGAGTTGGGGGTCGAGGTTAGGGCCGAGTCTCGAGTTGAAAGTAAAGTCCTAGTTAGGGTCGGAACCCAATTTAGAAGTTAGATCCCGCGTTGGGAATCAGATTTAGTTTTATGATACAATAAAATTAAATAAAATATTCAATATCTTTCAATTGAAAAAACACTAAAGTATTTCTCTATTTTTTATTTTAGAGTAGTGAATTTACTCACAAAAATAAGGGTAAATATGGGTCAACTAGTATTATACCCAACCCATTTTTACCCATGTAAAATATGGGTGAATTGAATAATTATCCATTTTATGTTGACCCATGTTCAACTCGCTCAAATTTGAGTCAACCCGCCTATTTGCCACCACTAGTCAAAACTAAGTTGTTCAAAAAAAGAAAAAATAATAATCAAAGATGTAAAAGAAGAGGAAGCAGGGAAAATATTGCATTGTGGTTTTAAAAAATCTAATACAGGTCAGATATGGGTTGTTCTTTTAAAATGTATATAGAAAAAAATCAATACATTTAATTTGTTACCTTACTTTTGCAAATATTTTTGTCATTTTACTTGAAGTTCTAATCCTATATATTTCGATAGACATTTCTTCAGTTCCTCGCCAATTCATTTTTTGATTCTCCAATAAATCTTTTACGAAAATTTCAGCGCCCACCAATAAGAGAAATGACTCATCAATCCCTTTTAGTAAGGCCTGCAGGTGCTTGGTGTTATCGTTGCAGATTCTGCACTGAGGTTTTCACCTCTAGTCAAGGGCTTGCGGGGCACCAACGTAAGCATAAGTTTCAGAACACTTGGAAAAAAGGTACACGCCATCACAAGTTTTTTTATCCATCTGCATATCTCCCCCTTCATTACCATTATTTGGGTAATATCAAGTCATTCCCAATAGATTTATGCAACCATGAATGCTTATATCGTCCCCGTATGAGGAATCCAGTAGTGCAGAGGCCCCACAGAAGTCCTAGCAGTCTATGGTCAATTTTTGACCCATTGCAACAATCTATGGTGTTAGAGGTGCCTCCTCAACCTTATGGTCATCCACAACATAGTTATAATCAATTGCAACAACAAAAAATGATAGTGCAGGTGACTCAACAACCTTTTCATGGTCAAATGCCATATATTCTAAATCAACCTGAACAACGGGCACAACAACCTCCTCGTGCTTGTATGTCATATGGTGAAATGGTGAATGTGCCTCATGTTAATTCACCTGCACCTATCCTTCCTACTCTTATTCAGGAGAACTTATTTTTCCAACATCTTAATCAACTGGATCCGTATCACATCCAGTTGAATCTAAATGTTGCATTAGCTGCCAGGCCTTTAGAATCAACCCATTCATCCATTAGGAGCACTAGTAAAGTTAATGCAGGGTTGATGTGCAGGAAGAAGAATGATGATCATGAGGTCGAAGAGATCGACTTAGAGCTTAGGCTTTAGGTTTTAGAGAGACCATGGGTTGAAGTTTTATTTTTCGTTGTCGTTGTTGTCTTTGTATTATATTTGTTTCCATTTGTTTAAGTTTATGTTTTAAGTCTGTTTTGTAGTTTTAGTATTTGTGTCTGTTGTCTTTTATTTGGTGTCTAATGTAGTAGGTGGTTTTCATCATCTATGAAAAAATAATATTGGTTTTTTAAATTGATCTTGCAATCTGTTTTAACTTTTGGTTAATACTTGTTGATCTATTACTGCTATAAGTATTTCTCATTATTTTGGGACATAAGAGTAATGTATAATTACTTTCATTTTTTAACAAGTTGAATGAATTTTGAATTAGATTTAGTTTAGCACTGTATCGTTACTCGTATTAGCTACTAATGTCTACATAAATGGACTTTAAAATGTAACACAGAGACACAAAATACTTTTTTCAAAAGAATTTCAAAACGTTTGTCAATCATTTAGGATATGAATATGCATTTGACTTGTTACTTGGTTAGAAAATGATAAGATAGTTATATACGTCCATGTTGGGTTATTATTACCCCGCTTAACAATGTAGTTTTGAGGTCAATATGGAAATACATTTAGAGGCTCAAAATACCACGATCATATTGTTAATTCAGTAAATCATCAATAGATAATAAATTAAGTTATTGAATTCATATAATATACATAAATACTTAGTAGAGTCGTTGCCCTGTAATTTCTCTTAATTAGCGATCCAACAAATTTTACTTGCTTTCAATCATTTAATTAAAGTAGCTAAAATAACAACCATGATCTCTCATTAGTTACTTAAACAATTGTTAAATTTTTGGTATTAAAATAACTAGATTTTTTTGGGTTTGATATCTGCCTCTTTTGAGTCTCTCTATTACTTGCACGACCACATAAACTTGCGTATGAATTTAGAAGTAACAAGTTTTTGGTGATGTTGTCGGAAAATTAGAAATTAGCAATCTTTTAGTTTTTCTTTTACCATTTCTTTGTTTGTTCATATGATTATCTAGAGTCTGGAACCACATATGAAGACATTTCTATATTCAACAACAGGTGGTCATGCTTTAGAAAGCACATATGATGAGCTGTACATGTTTCTAAATGGAATCTCTAAGGTAACCCAACTTGGAATGGTGATATAATGAGATCTTTGGTGAAAATAACCACATGCATATTATAGGTTGATGGGATCACTCATTAGCAACTTTATTATCAGTCTTGTAGAAATGATTAGACAGTTCAGCAAGTTGGACTTAGCTAGTTGCAGGTTCTAGTGAATATAATAAAACCAATTTCGGGTTGGTATGAAACATGTGTAGGAGATCATTCATCTGAGGTATGTGGTGCTAATTCTGATTCTGTAAATTTTTTAGATGATGCACAAAAAGGTGGAATCCAAAGCTACGGTAACATGTATAATAAGAACAAGCTTAACCACCCCAACTTCTCATGGGGTAGAATTCAAGGGCAAAATCCTCATCAAAATCAATATTTAAATTAAAAGCAACCATAGGGTACAAAGTCAAATGCTTAACCAAATATTATAGAAGATATGTTGAAAAAGATCATGGTTGATCACAAAAAAATGACAATTGATATGAAAAACTAGGAACATATGGTAAGAAATCTATAGAAAAAGATGGGGTAGATAGATGAAGCTCAAAATAAGAGACCCCATGGAGTCTTACCAAGACATATCCTAACCCCAAGCAGGTGAATGTAGTTTTTACATGCAGCGGTATAGATCTACTTAAGTTTATACAAAAAAAGGTTGTGAAAACATTTGGTGGATTAGAAGAGAAATAGGAAGAACATGAGAAGTAAACAAGAGCTAATAGGTAGATCTTATTGTGAGACCACCACCTTCATTTTTTCAAAAATTGAAAATGCAGAAAGAGGAGACTGATTTCAAGATGTTCATCGACTTCTAAACAAACTTATAACTAAGCTAAAGGATTGAAGTAGTTTTATGATCGAGATAACTATTGGGAAATTTGTTATTGCTTGTATATTATGTGATTTATGAGCTAGTATCGATTTGATGTCCTTTCTTGTATTCAAATAGATGGGATTAGGTAGTGTGCAACCGATGACTATTATGTTGTAGCTAACAGATATATTTTTGGCAAAGCTAAATGACATTATTTTATGATCCAAAATTAAGCCATGATGGTGCCCACCAAAAATCCCACGTAGGAAGCCAAAAGCGAAACAACAAGCAATAAACTACAACTAGAATATACCTATATGGAGGCAATAAAGACACAAGGAGGGCCCATAGCGTAGATATGTGTTTAACAATATAAAATATACAAAAGGGTGCCCTCAAGTAACCAAGAAGGACAAAATATAAATAAGAACCAAACTTCAGACTTAGTGTCACCGGTACAAAAGCATCCAAGTACAGAAAGGAACTATTGTATGATTCTGGAAGTTGGAAAGTAGGAAACAGAGTTTAAAATAGAAATCTTAGAAATAGTTGCACTAGATGCCCTTCACGGGCCACGTTCACGAGGTGTGAAACTCACCATGGGCCATGAAAGGCTCCGTGGTGGAGTCTTGGAAAATTTGAGAAAAAATGGCAATTTCTACGAAAGGGTTTATGGGATTTGGTGGACATCGCGGAATGAAGACCTATCCGTGAAGTTGTCTCCCTAAATACCCCAAGTTGGGTGAAGACCACGATTGGGTCCACGACCCGTGGAGAGCACCATGGGCTATGATGGCCACTGTAGAAGTCTTCTCACTTAAGTCTAGTCCATCTTCAGGTACACGATCATCACCATGGACCATGCTGAGCTCCATGGTCCGTGGTGACCTCCTATCCCGGTGCCCTCGTCCAGTTAAGTTTGAGGTATTTTGGTCTTTTCTCTATTTGCTCATTAATGTATTTAGATAGTTTTTGGGTTAAATCTTACTTTATGAACTACCCTAAATCCTTCTAACTTTCTCATTCTAGCCCTAACACCCAAATTACAAAATCATCTCTCTAAATGCACTCTCAAGGTCTTGTTCTTCCACAAGAAAGGTTTATTACGTTATGTCTTCTCAATTTTGGTCTAATTCATTATTATTGATCTAATTATGCATAATTCTCATTACATTACATAATTTCAAGTTAATTTTCATTGTCCCATGCCATATGTTATTTTCAAGTATATTTTCAAGGATTTATGATCATGGATTTTAAAAGAATTCAGTGAATATTTTATGAATGATTATCAAGGCTTATGAATGGCTCGTGGAAAGTAATGAATGATAATGAACTATGAAATCAATAATGTTTCAAGAAAATTATTAGGTTGTGATGGGTTTTCCTCACACACTCATGTTAAAGAGGTGAAAGCCTTTTCTCACCAACTTATGGATTCTTATGAATCAAACTTTAATGAGCTACTCTTATGATTATTTTATGATAAAGATTGATATCTATTATTGTCTTTCCTTATGATGTTGATGACTATGATTTATTACTTTTTTTGAAATAATGGCTAAGCACTGAGAGGACTTTAAGGTGGGGTTCGGTTTGAAATCTCAAGTAGTTTTCCAAGGGAATCTTAGTAGCAACCTTTAGTCCCTAACTACGTTACCCTCTTAGGTTTCTTATGCCAATATGGCCTGGATAGTGGATCCACATATAGTTATGATGTTATGATATTCTCACAAAGTCTACCTTGGCAAAGTAGCCTCTTCCTTCTCGATGTGGAGTTACATTAGATTCCATGTTATAACTCTCATGGTATTATATGTCAGTTAAAGGTCCTGTCCCACACTATGTTATTTGAAATGGTTTAAGTTCTCATGATGATGTTTTATGATACATTGAACACATGACTATGAAATTTATATATTTCAAGGTTTTACTCATGTTTTAAGATATTGGTCATGCAAGTGTTTCAAGCTCTTACTCATGTTTTCAGATATTGGTCATGCATCCCTTGTGCATATTGTGTATGTCCTATTATCATTATTCATGCATACTTCTCACATACTTAGTGAATTTCATGTACTAACACATATTTTATCTTACATTGTATCATAATGTAGGGTCTAAAGATCACGCTCATCTGCTCATTCATGGCTAGAGATTATTACTATTCTCATTTATGGTGCATCCTCATTTTCCAAGGATAGGATATTATATTTCATTATTTCTTATAAATATTTCATCTTTTATATTAGGTGAGTTAGGATCTTGTCTTATGCCTCTGTCTAGACTAGTAGAGATGTATTGGACATCATAGAGTCTATGTTGCCCTTTTATTTTAAGTTTGAGACTTATTCTCTTTTATGGAGGCTATTCATGTTTAAACTTACTGCCTTATCTATGTTTGAGTCTTATTTATTTAATTACCTTGTGTATACTCATGTATGATATGCTAAGATGCTTAGTTGAGGACCTTGGGGATTCTAATCGCCATATCGCACCTAGGGTCTTGCTTGGCCATGAAAAACTTGGTATCATAGCACAAAGTTTGAAGTGTCCTAGGGAGTCCAACATGCTGCATTAAGTAGACTCTTATTCATTGGTGTGAAGCATGCAACATCTATGAATAAAAGGACATGAGGCATTTTAAGGAAAAACTTCACTTTTTTCATGATCTTATCGTGCGATAGAGTTGAACTCTAAGTCTTTTCCCTCTAAGTTTTTTCTTTGTGATTTTAGAACTATAAATCCATGTAGAATGCAAGTACAAAGTAATTTTGAGGAGGAGAAACAAGCTCCAAATGACCCCTTGAATGAGCAAGTCTCTCATGTAGAGTTTCGAGCTGCTTTCCAAGTTCTTGCTCAAGGTGTAACGTCCCAAGCTAATAGGGAAGTGGTAGCTCCTTTGAACCCAAATGTGGGTTCGGTGGCTAAATGAGTTTGTGACTTCACTCGAATGAACCCTCACAAGTTTTATATTTTTAAGATGGATGAGAATCCCCAAGAGTTCATTGAGGGCATTGATAAGATTGTTGATATCATAAGTGTTAGTACGGTGGAAAAGGTAGACTTGGCAGCGTATCAACTCAAAGGGGTTGCATAAGTTTGGTTTGACCAATGAAAGAGTGAAAGAGGTGGAGATGATAGTCCCGTTGACTGGGAGGAATTCAAGGGTGCTTTTCTTTATCATTTTTTCCCGTTTGAGTTGAGGAAAGCAAAGATTCAAGAGTTCATCAATTTGTGCCAAGTTAATATGAGTGTGAGAGAGTATGACCTCAAATTTACTAAGTTGTCAAAATACGCTCCTTTTATGGTTGTCGATCCAAGGGCTCACATGAGAAAGTTAATTTCAGATGTTTCCAATTTGGTTGTCAAAGAATGTAGAACCGCTATACTAATTAGAAAGATGGACATTTTGCGGCTTATGACACATGCCGAACAAATAAAGGAGGAAAATTTAAAAGAGAGGTCTAGATGGGAGTCCAAGAATGCTCGAACTGATGGTGGTATTTCTCAAATGGTAAGTCCAAAAATGGTGGCTATCCTCAGTATCATCAAAATTATTCCAGCCAAAATTCAAAAAATACTCTGGCTCCAAAATTTGATAAAGATAAGGTGCCTAACCCTAAGTTTCAAGGAAAAGCTCCAAGTGGTTAAGTCATTCCTCCATGTAAGAAGTGTAGGAGGAACCACAAGGGTGAATGCTTAGCTAGATCAGATGCAACTTATAGGTTTGGTAAACCAGGTCATCAGGCAATAGATTATTGGGCAGACTCAGGCTACGGGCTTATCAAATCAGTAAGGTACTACTTTGGGTGGCTATAATGACCCTTCAGGTCATTTTAATCTTTTCTAATCTTTTTAGTGTTTAGAGCTTTCCTTAGCGACCCGAAGTTATTTATGACTTACTGACACTGACAGTTCGGTCGCTTGGTCGTTCATTTGGGCTTTATGCCCGTTTTTCTATTTTGGAGCTCTTGGAGTTTGAATGGTTGACTTTGGTAAAAAATCTAAGAAGATGACCTCAAAATGGAATTTCGATGGTTCCATAAGCACCAAAATAGCAAAATTAGGCTAGTAGTATGGTCGTCATGAGCATCAAGGCTTTCAAAGTGAGTTAAGGGTTGTGGGAGTAGTGGTACGTGTTGGTAGGTTTGGGAAAGAATGCAAGGAAACAGTTTGAGGTAATTTTTGGCCCAAAGGGTCTACCCTAACTTAGTTTCAAGCTTAATGGTGGATTGATTTGTTGGGATGATTTCTCTCATTTTCGGCATCAACTTGTGCCCCATTTTGGAGTACAAGCTCAATAGTATGTTTAAAAACTTTTTATGGAGTTGATTTTGGGATTCTCATCGCGAGTCCCACAATCTTCTTTTTGATGCAATTTTGAGTCTGTCTCTAAAAATGTGATTTTGTTATCAAAATATCAGTATTGGTGAGGGGATCAATATTTTGATAGCATGGAGGCAATTGGGTTGATTTTGGAGAGGAAAACTACTGAGAAGTAGACTTGGAGCGTGCGTGTTCGGCTTCAAGGTAGGCGACAATCTTCATTCCTTTGATTATGCTTTGTAAGGTATTAAAAAAAAAGGGCAGCCCGGTGCACTTAAGCTCCCGCTATGCGCAGGGTCCGGGGAAGGGCCCGACCACAATGGTCTGTTGTACGCAGCCTTACCTTGCATTTCTGCCAGAGGCTGTCCTGCTATGCTTTGTGAGGTATTGTTTAGTATAAATTGCTTGTGGTTTGGATTGTATGTGTTGGGTTAGGCTTGATTCCTAGTTTCTTTCTTCCTTGTCTCGGTATGAGTCTTAGGTTATATTTTCTTTATGACACCCTTCATGTTCTTGGTATATTATAGATTATGCCTTAGTCTGGCATTGATTTGCCTATTTTTAGGGTGTTTGTTCAATGTTTGTGGTGGTAGGCAGAATTGTGCCTTCGAATTGACCTTAGCTGATGTAGCCATTGTTGGCAGGAATTTCTGAGACTTAATGTTCTTCACTAACTTATCACTTATTTTGGAGCCTTGGTGTAGTGTTTGTCACCCAATTAGGCTTGTGAATTAATGTTGACCCCTTTTCCAAAGTTAGAGTTAGAATCCTCTATGCTTTCTTTTTGCCTTTTGGTAGGGCTAGCTGTGTTTAAAATCTTGAGGTTGTATTCCTAGTTGGATCTAGAGCTATTGATTAACTAGCTAAGTACATGTTTCCTTATTTTCCTCCTCCTTGTTACCCGGTTAGGGTTGATTTTCCTTTTGGGCCTTGTTGTTGAGTTAGAGCAGTAGATTTGAGCCTTATGCCTTGGTTAGAGGTCGGTTGCATGTGTTAGTCCTGTATCTATGCTCTATAGGGTAAGGTGATTATGGCATCATTATTGTACGTGATTGTGCGTGTTGTTTGGGTGCTGGTGATGGCATGCATTATGTTGGACCCTGGTTTTCTCACAGATATTGTTGACCTCAATGCATGCATTATTTCTTGGCATTGATTTGAGGAAGTTGGGTTATAACCCAAACTATTTTTTGGGGATTTTCTAAATGGGGTCGTACTACCCTTATTACTACTATTTACAGTGGACTGGAGGCATCAAGAATGTGCTTATTTTCTTATATTAGTTCAGTCGGAGAGAGTTCCCGATCCTTTCTATACTGATTTGACTATTTATCTCTGGTCACTGCGACGGAGCAAATTCTAGATAATCGATTATATATATATATATATCAATGATCCCAGAGAGCTGCATGGGTCCTACTTCTTGGCCTTGTTCTTATTTATCTAACCTTTGGGCCTTTAGTAGGTTTTCACTTAGTTGTGCTCCTTTATTGTGTATTGTCGTGTTTAGGTTCTGAGCTGGCGCTTCCAGGTACATCCTTTAGTTCTTCGCATATTTCCTACCCTCTCCCTTCCTTGTATCAGATATTTCTTATTGCAGGCTTCTGTATTATTCTTGTTAGTTACTTGTGATATATACTCCTTTCTTACATGTTCCTTTATACTTGCTTTATCTTTGAAGCTCAATCGGCCAATGCCTACTGAGTACCACTTGTTGGTACTCATACTACACTTTTGTACCCTGCATATCATAGTACAGTTTTTTTTCCTGATTTGGGTATCATGCGGAGCAACTCTTGGATTTTGGAGACTTGGATGAACTCTTGGCATTCATCGTTGCCTCTCTTCCTCTGTTTTGGCTTGGACTAGTCTTTATTTTGTATTTGAAGATAGTTGCTCTACTATTGTATCTGTATAAACCTTGTACTTTTTTATTTGGTTTAGTAGCTCGAAAACTGGCTGATACCAGGTCTTGGGGTTTATCTTATTGTATTGTTCTCATTCTTATTTTCTTGTTATTAATATTATTATTATTTGTTTCTTTCCTTCCATTTGTGATGGTACATTGCCTATAGTTCTGGATTATGGGGTAAGGCTTACCTACTGGTGGGTTAATAGTAGGTGCTATTATTATTTGAGAAATTATGTCGTGATAGAGTGATATCTGAGCTTAGTTTCACCGATATCATCACTTTAAGAGCAAGTGCCTAGTAGAGTCCTACAGATCGGTGTGGAGATGTCTATATCCTATCTTCGGGAGGTTATAGAGCATTTTAGGAAAACTCCATTCTCGATTCCTTATCATGTGAAATATTTTTGATCAATATCTAAATACTTTGTTGGAATTCATTCTTCCTTAGATGGATAGTATGAGCTTTCCGATGGGCATGGCTAGAGCATCAGCACATACTACCTAGGCTTCGACAATATCTATGATCACCTCAGCTCCTTTGGGTCCAGCATTGGAGACTTTGTGTCTCATTGAGCATACACTACAGGCAAGAGTAGTTTTGGGTGCACCGAGTTGTTCCCAGCCTAGGATTAGACTTTTAAGTTCTCAACAGGGTTTTTCGTCAGTCTCTGAATATATGATGGAGTTTCTAGAGTGTAAAGGGCATGATCCTATACTATTTCCTATGGAGCAAGACATGACTCATCAATTTATTAAGGGATTGATTTTGCCGCTCCACCTAGCATCACAACACTTGATAGCAATTGGGTCTACTTTTCCCTAGGTGGTCAGTGATGTGAGCTCTATAGAGCGTGTATGTATGGAGATTTAAAAAGGTGGAGATAGGATATCATACCATCAGCGCATAAGAAATAACACCTCACTCTGATGTAGGTATCATAATTGGGAGGGTTACTCTCTCCCTCGACCTACCAGACCTATGGAGGGAGCATCTCGACTTTTGAGCAGTCCTGTGAGAGGTTATGGTACCCACCATAGACAGAGTTCATGATAGACTTCTCAAGGTATGCCTTTTGAGCATCCAGGTTCTGGGGTTCATTCTATGCCTGCTAGGCCATCTCAGTGGTTGCATTTAGTAAGAGGTGTTATATATGCAATGAGTCAAGGCATTTGGCTAGGGCGATTATCTCACAGTCATACAAAGGCTACATGCTCAACATAATTGGGTTCATAGGACTTACGGACAGTCAGTTAGATATGGTACCTTAAGTGTTGTAGTTAGTAGTATAGGTATTAAGTTTAAGGCCAGGCACATTCAATCCCATGCTTTTGTAGGTTAGGTAGAGGACAAGGCTCCAAGTACCAATCTGATTTGCATAATTTTTTTCTAGTACCTTTCTTGCTTGTAATGCTTGGGTGTTAGGGTCTTCATACCCATCGTTGATTACTTGCCTTGTTTGATTTATCTTGTTATTCAAGTGATTACTTTACTTGGACTTATGTGGGCATGCTTACTTAGCCTGATTACTTGCTTGTTATTTGTTGTAATGGCTTTACTTGAAACTATGTGTATGTGTTTATCTCTCCTAGGCAATTTCTTTTACTAATTGATCATATTGGTTGTATTCCCTTTAGACTTGTCAGGAGTTAGAGGATTCGCTCGACATTGTGCTGGTATGTTGAAAGTCTTT
Source organism: Solanum dulcamara (assembly GCF_947179165.1). Lineage (NCBI taxonomy): Eukaryota > Viridiplantae > Streptophyta > Magnoliopsida > Solanales > Solanaceae > Solanum > Solanum dulcamara. The sequence goes on from NC_077243.1 coordinate 28,819,825, forward strand.
GAGTTTGATGTTTATGCATTTTTAGATCCGGGTGCTACTCTATTATTTGTTACTTCTTATCTTGTATAAAATTTATTGTTAGTGCCATTTTTGGTCTATACTCTTATTCGTGATTCAGTAGTGCCTAAAAGAGTTTATAGAAATTGCCAGTTTTAGTTTTCATAAAATCACCTTAGCTAATCTTGTAGAACTTGATATGACCGATTTTGACGTTATACTTGGTATGGATTGGCTTCATGCATTTTATGCTTCTCTATGTGTTAGGACCAGTGTGGTCAAGTTTTAATTTCCTAATGAGCCAGTCCTAGAATGTGGAGGTAGCAATTCTGTGTTTAAAGTTCAAATTTTCTCTTGCCTTAAAGCTCAGAAAATTATTTCCAAGGGTTTCATATACCATCTAGTCAAGGTTAGGGATACAAACTCTGAAGCTCCTACTCTCAAGTCAGTTTTGGTTGTAAATGAGTTTTCAAAAGTTTTTTTGGATGATCTCCCAAGTATCCCTTTCGGAAGGAAAATAGACTATGGTATCAATTTTCTCCCTGATACCTAACTTATCTCCATTCTTCCTTATCGAATGGCCTTAACAAAATTGAAAGAGTTAAAGGATTTGTTAGACAAGCGTTTCATTAGACCTAGTATCTCTCCATGGGGTGCTACAGTTCTCTTTGTTAGAAAAAAGGATGGTTCTCTTCAAATGTGTATCGACTACTAGAAATTGAACAAGTTCACAATTAAGAATAAGTATCCCATTCCAAGGATTGATGACTTGTTCGATCAATTTTGAGGTGCAAGTTACTTTTCAAAGATTGATCTTTGATTGGGTTATCATCAACACCAAGTAAGAGGATCTGACACTTTGAAGATGGCTTTTAGAACTCGGAATGGTCACTTTGAATTCTTGATTATGTCTTTTGGACTAACAAATGCTCTTGATCTTTTATGTATTTGATGAATAGGGTGTTCAGGCAATACTTAGATATGTTCGTTATTATGTTCATTAATGATATTTTGGTCTATTCTCAAGGAGAGAAGATGAGCATGTCGATCATTTGAGGATTATCTTACAAGTTCTCAAGGATTGCTAGTTATTTTCTAAGTTTAGCAAGTGTGAGTTTGATTGAGGTCAATTGCCTTCCTTGGCCATATTGTCTCTGGTAAAGGTATTATGGTGTATTCTAAGAAAACTAAAGCGGTAAAGAATTGGCCTAAACCTTTGTCTCCTTTTGATATTCGGAGTTTTTTTGGCTTAGCCAGTTATTATAGATGATTTGTGGAAGGTTTCTATTATATTGCCTCACCCTTGACTACTTTGACTCAAAAGAAGGTGAAATTCCAATGATCTGAGGCATGTGAGAAAAGTTTACAAGAGTTGAAAGATAAGATTACTTCCATTCCTGTGTAACTTTACCGGAAGAGTTTGATGGGTTTGTTGTTTATTGCGATACATCAAGGGTTGGTCTTGGGTGTGTGTTGATGCAAAATTGTAAGGTGATAGACTATGCTTCTAGGCAACTTAAGGTGCATGAAAAGAACTACCCTACCCATGATTTAGAGTTAGCGGCGGTTGTGTTTGCTTTGAATATTTGAGACACTATCTCTATAGGGTCCATGTTGATGTATTCACTGACCATATGAGTTTGTAATATGCGTTCAACTAAAATAATTTAATTCTTCATAAATAGAGAGTTTGCAATATGAGTGTGTTAACCATCTGGGTAAAGTGAATGTCTTAGTAGATTGTCAATGAATAGTATTGCCCATGTTGAGTATGAAAATAAGGAGTTAGTTCGTGATGTTCATCGACTAGCTCATTTGGGTGTTCTCTTGGTTGATTTGGAAGATGATGGTTAGTTGTGCACAATGGATCCGAATCGTCTCTTGTGGCAGATATTAAAGTTAAGAAAGATAGAGATCCTACTTTGGTTGAGTTGAAGAGAGCGATTGCCGAAAAAATCATTATGACTTTCTCCTAAGGGAGAGATGGTGTATTGAGGTATCGGGGTTGATTGTGTGTTCCCGATGTTGATGTCTTGAGGGAAATGATATTGGTGGAAGCTCATAGTTTGCAGTATTTTACTTCGGGTTCCACAAAGTTCTATAGAGATTTGAGGGGAAGTGTATTGGTGGAATGACCTGAAAAGGAATATTGCAGAGTTTGTGGCTAAATGTCCTAATTGTTAATAGGTGAAAGTTGAGCATCAAATATTGGGAGGTGTAACTCAAGATATTAAGATTCCTTCTTGGAAGTGGGAAGCCTTGAGTATGGATTTCATTATAGGTTTGCCTCAGACTCGTAGGCAACATGATTCCATTTGGGTGGTCGTTGATCGAATGACTAAGTTGGCTCATTTTCTTCTTGTTAAGATTTCCTATTCATCCGAGGACTATGCTAAACTGTATGTTCGTGAGTTGGTTAAGCTTCGTGGTGTTCCGTTGTCAATCATTTTAGACCGAGGTACTCAGTTTACATCTTAGTTTTGGAGATCTTTCCAAAAGGGTCTTGGTACTCAAGTTAGGCTTAGAAAAAAAATTCACCCTCAAACAAATGGTCAAGCCGAGTATACGATTTAGACTTTGGAACATATGTTGAGAGCTTGTGTCATTGACCTTAAGGTAAATTGGGATGATCATTTTCCATTGATCGAGTTTACTTATAATAATAGTTACCATTCCAGCATTCCAATAGCTCCATTTAAGAACTTATATGGTAGGAGTTGTAGGTCTACTATTGGTTGGTTTGAAGTTGGTAAAATATCCTTGATTAGGCCTGAACTGGTATATTAGTCTATGGGGAAGGTAAGAATGATTAGAGAAAGATTGAAGGCTTCCTAGAGTCGACTAAAGTCCTATTCAGATGTGAGGAGATGAGATCTTGAATTTGAGGTAGATGATTAGGTTTACTTGAAAATATCACTCATGAAGAGTGTAATATGTTTGGCAAGAAAGGGATGTTTTTTCCCTTCTATGTAGGGCCATATCAGATTTTGAGGTGGATCGGCAAGATGGCATATGAGTTGGAGTTTTCATCCGAGTTGGCATCGGTTCATCTGGTGTTTCATGTGTCCTTACTAAGGAAGTTTGTTGGTGATTCTAGCTCCATTGTGCCTTTGGACAACATTGGTGTGAAAGAGAGTCTATCATATGAGGAGGTTCTAATTGAGATTCTAGACCGGCATGTTAGAAGGTTAAGGAACAATGAAATAGCTTCCATTAAGGTGTTATAGAGGAACCAAGAGGTTGAAGGTGCTACATGGGAAGCTGAAGCAGATATGATGTCGCAATATTCTTATCTCTTTTCCGTTCCTAGTTGAGGTATTGAATTCCTTTATGATTCACTCCTTCAAATCCATGCATTTCGGTTAACTCCACACTAATGAAAGATATTCTTCAGGAGGTACATAAGCTAACAACATCTTATGATGTCTGTTTGGTTCCCAACAGCTAAGGGGCCTAGCGGTTTATGGAGTTTAGTTAATCTTAATTTTGATCCGAGGCCATTAGTAGTGAACGAGCTTCAAAAGAAAGAGAGATTGACTCAATAAATAGAGAATTAGATCCGCGAGCGAAGATATTATGAAAGTTCACCCACATAGCAACCTAGCCTTTGAAACAAGTTCTTAAATCAATCTATTCAAGCTCTTATAAAGAAGAGCTAGACCCACACAAATGCTTAATCGAAAGCTCTGTCCTCCTTCCCCTCCTACCAGATCAAAACGAAGAAGCTTGCTCTTCTGACCCAAAAAGATTTTGCCGGGATATTACTTCCCACCTATTCGACGATTCACTCTTCCCTAGACTTTCTTGACTCATCCAAAAAAGAGGGAAAGTGATAAGACGGCTAATGCAACTAGGGGAGTTTAAGGACTCATTTCCAAGGCTAGAAGCCTAGACTAGACTAGACCTAGTAGGCAGTTAGATGTAACCATGCTGGCAGTACTATGATAGACTTAGAGCTTGAGGGTCTCTATCTCTAGGAACGTCATGCTTAGGTTCCAGGTTAAGGTCGAGTCTTGGGCGAGTGAATCTTCTTTTGGGTTGAGCTAAGACTTATCTTCATTTCTTTCATAAAGAAAGGGGTTGTGAGTCTTACTCGTTCAAAAGTGCCTTTGATAGAAGTCATAAAATTCGCTCACATTATGATCCCTTTTCGGAAGGAGCTATGAAATCTTCTATCATTTCGAACTTTACGAAAGGAGGTTAGACCAAGGTAGAAAAAAGAATTAGGCTTCAACTGATACCCCTATCTAGAGACATTTTTGGCGATCCCTTGCTATTTGGTACTGTCACGATCCAACCCCCTAGGACACGACTGAGTCCGACCTGGACCCCCGTATACGTATCTATCAGCTATAGTCAAGTTGAACTGTGTGTGATGTGATACTATACACAAAAACCCCAATGGGTCAAAACCTTTTTCAAGTACATGTAGCCCCTTTCATTTGTACCATATCATGAAAGGGCACACGAGCCGACAAGGCTGCTATAACATAAAAACATTTACAATGCGGCATACAAGCATAGCTGAAACACATTTATAAACAACCCGCATACACATGTCTACAGACCTCTAAGAGTTATGAACGGTAACATATAGAAGGACAAGTCCCCCGCCGTACCCCTAAATAAATAAATATCGATATCAAATGACCAGCACCAAGAGCTAGGCTCTAGAACAGTGGAGCCCTTCCAACATAGCTGAGTGGAAATCCTAAGCTGGCGGATCTCTGAAATAAACATTTATACCTAGGGGAATGTAACGCAGCCCCCCGAAGAAAGGGAGGTTAATACAATATATGTACTGAGTATGTAAAGCATAAAACAACATAACTGAGACAACAACTGAAAAGAGATGCAGGAAAACAAGTATAACAGTTAACAATTACTATGCCTGCATCTTAGGATATGTAATCATTTACAAAATTGTACCCATCCCTCTAGTGAACTCGGTGTCATAATCGTTTCATCATACTAATATGTCATCGTATCATCATGTATATCACTTCATTGCATTGTCATATACAGCATCATATCATTATATATGGTATAATCTTATCGTATATGTTATCACATCACATCCGGTTCATTATTGGGCTCGGGGTCACAAATGTATCATTATATTTTCATATACATGCCTACATGAAGTATCCGACCCTTTAGTGAGGGACTCGATAAAGGGAGTGGTGTACGTTATAGCGTATCATCATCATACATATATATACCGTACCCAGCCCTTTAGGGAGGGACTCGGTGTTTCTTCCTTATTTTGCCACACATACCATCACACACATACCATCATATTACAACACATACCATCATATTACAGCTGGCCTGGGACTCGATGAATAATCGTATTATCATAACATATTACCATGCCTCACGTACAGAATCATCTCCTCGTACATGGAATTATACGTACTTGGCCTAAGACTCAGTGAAAGAAGTACTAAAGCTGCGCCCGATATAATATCTGGCCCATCGTAGGACACAGAGAAAGAAGGGTTACAGCATGCACGAGTAGAGTAGTGATAAACCATATGCAACTAAGTCACCCTCTAAGACTCAATGAAACAGTCAAGTGAACCGTCACCTGAACACCAGGAAAGTAATTATCCGAAGTACCCTTTAGATGTCATTAGGAATTATATCAATTGGGGCCTTAGGAATCACAGACATGCATCAAGAAAATACCACATAGCTCATGTAAACAAGGACACCACTTATGCAATCAGAAACCATTATCACTTTAGAGCCTTTAGGAAGAGGAGTTGGTACCTCCACTTACTATTCACTATATAGAAGGTTCGATAATAGTAGTTTAACTACTTTCAGACCCTTAATGTTTAGAAGTGACTACAAGTCACGAGTTACACCCAGAACTTATAAATGTAGTTACCTATAAACCCATATCATATATCATTTCACTTACAATTAAGCCATTCCAAAGGTAAGAAGAGACAGGCTTTACATATACTACTTTTCATCACATAAAAGACTTAAAGGCAATAACTTAGCTATTACAGGAATTCTAACATCAAGAAGTGGACAAGACTTATGAATCATACTTGGAGTTTTATGAGTGGAATTGTCCCCACATTTCATATACATATCAATCGTAACTTACATCTAAGACATGCCAGAGAAAAGAAGGGATAGCGTCACATACCTGTTATGGGTTAATCGCATCCAGACTCGCTTTGTTACTCTTTTAACCTATTTAACATGAAAGTAATACTAAAGTTAGTGACATTTGGCCTTCCAACATATAATTCTACCACCAATTACTCATAGGAACCAATTCCTTATTCGTCTTTCTTGATGAGTCTCGACTAGTCTATTAGTTAGTTAGAACTTAACGGAATTCGAGCAGCATCTCCTCTATAACTTTCCCTATCTGCACTTATCACTATATTTTCAATTAGTACAACCAACCAAAAACAACAACCAGCAGCCAATACACAATTATACCACCTCAACATCACACCAAACAAGTCCCAAATAGCCCGCTCAAAACTATGACTCCAAATTACGGTTTTCAATCTTTATTTAGTAAAATCTTTACCACATGAAATGGGGTGTCATGGGATGAAACCAGCAGAAATTATACCCATATTTAAATATGTTTCCATCCCTGCAACACCAAAAAACAATTCTCAATATGACACTACAATAACAACGACACTAGTTACATTTTAAGCCACTAGAATATGTCAAAACAATCCCTACATGACCTGCAATTTCCTTCAGCCATAACATCCATATTTTCAGGTCTCCAACTCATGTTTACACACCCATAACATGCTTAATCCTTACCAAAACATGGGAGAAGAGGATCAATCCATACCTTAACCAACGGCTTCCCAAACTTGCTGAACATTAACTTCGAAACCTCCTTGACGCGGATAAGCTTTGGTGGCTGTTTGCAGCCCTATCTTTCTGCCCCAACTATCAATTTTTGTATTTAAACACTATCATGTAGCCATGGGATACCTTAAATAATTAATTCACAAAACGAAAGTCGGAGGCTTATCTTGAACTAGAGCAACTCGTGGCTGCCTTGCTCTTGCTCTTACGTTTTTCTCTCTTTCTTTTAAGTAAAAGACTAAGGAAATGAATCCTTAGTCATCAAGACATTTATATATACACTCCCTTGGAGAGTGATATGTGGTAGTCCCTAGGGGTGACATGTGGCAGCCCCTAGGGTGCCACCTCATCCATGCGCCCAATCATATGCTTCCACGTGGTTGCGTAGGGTCCACCCCAAGCTGGTGAGTTACCTACTTAGCCCAAGTAGGTGCGTCACCTACTTGTCACCTGCTTGGTTCCTTTTCCTGAGTTCATAATCTCGTCTTACTTTAAGAGCCTATGTATTCCTTGCTACTTAAGCTCGATATGTATTCAAGTAGCATAGTTGTGTAAGACGTCTAAGTTGGTAGCTTATGCAAGTAAATCAAGTCCTACGACTCATTACTCGACCTCTAACTCCTTCTGGATTCTCATAACTCTATTTCCAACCTTTACTATTATGGGGCATCACATCCTCCCTTCCTTAGAGTTATTTGGTAACATTACAGATAATGTGGATCACATGATAGCTTTAGAGAATCTAGATAGGTGTTCCCATGTACCAAAAGTGTGGGGCATAACATCCTTTCCACTTTAGAACATTTTTCCTCGAATATTAATTAATCTCATAAGGTCTTCAAGGACTTTGAGAGTTCTCTATAATAGTTGTCATCCTTAGGGATCTTATTTATCAACCCAATCAATTTAGGAGTTTAGGTCACCTATAGATGTCGAAAATAGGGACAACTATTTCTTTTCCATCTCTTCTTTGGCTTCCCATATCGTTTCTTCTATATTTTTATCTTGTCACAAGACTTTGATGGAAGCCACGTCCTTATTTTGCAACCTTCTAATTTGTCGACCCAGGATGGCGATAGGTTTCTCCTTGTAGGATAACTCCTCTATTATGTGGACCTCATCCACGAGGTCATTTATATATTTGCGGAGCATTGACCTATGAAATATTGGATGTATTGCTCCCAAATCAGATGGTAGGTCTAACTTATAGGCACCTCTGCCTATCCTACAACTGATTTGATGAGGGCCAATGTATCTTGGGATAAGTTTTCCTTTATGGCCGCATCTCACTACTCTTTTCATTGGTGAGGCTTTTAAGAACTCCTAATCTCTAACTTTAAACTCTACGGGTCGACGTCAATTATCTGCGTATGACTTTTGTAGACTCTAGGATTTTAATAGTTTTTCCCCGAATAAACTTCACTTTATCAATAACTTCCTGGATCACATCTGGGCCTGTTTATTTCTAAGTCGGGATTTCTATCTCCTATAATAGGTTATCAGGCTTTTGGTGCTAGATCTTGTTTAAGCTATTTCACAATTTCTCTTATGCCAACTTATAATACTCTAGGTATATTCCAATGTGCCTTTACTTAGATTTCCTTTCTAATTCTCTTACCCCACATCATATTGAAATCCTTACACGAGCATGTATAGGTACTTAGTCAGTTCCTAAGATGCCTTAGGGTTTCCATATTAGTTATCCATCTATTGCTGGCTTTTAGATCTTGCTAACTCATTCCAACATGGGATCTTACTTAAAGTTTAAGTGTTCACATTAACACATTGTAATATCGCTTGGTTTCATCTCACGCTTGTATGTTTCATATCCACTTCTCCCTTTTAGGGTGTATCCATGTCATTGTCTGTTTATTTTCAACTTTTCAAATGCATATAAGTCTTTTCTAACATATTTGGCATACTACACCATATCCATGTCTTCCTTTATATCACTTATACTTTAGTTTACCCATGTACGAAACCCTAATACAATCATGAGGTACTTCAAATTCTCAATATATCGTATAAAATCTTATCTGATGGTTGGTACTCGAGTAATATAATTGATGTAGCAATTTATCCAAAGCCACATTCTATGTATTCTGGTCAATAGTTAGTTAATACTTGTAGTCGCTTCAATCCTACTTAGGCAGCACTTATATTCCGACGATCAGTGTCCAAAATTCTCTTGAAGTAATATTTTTGTCCCAACCTATATCATCTTTTTCTTTTTGAGGGATGCATATTGCGCCACTTGTTCCTCAAGTCTACTGTCTTTGTCCCCTACAGAATTCTCTATTTTGAGGTGAATTTATGTGCACGCAGTACCCTTCTATGCCTCATGCCTTTCATCCTTTTCGTGTACCCGATGCTAACTTCTAATTTTACTCAAAACCATATCAACTTCGTTTTAATAGTGTCCTTGTTCTATCACCTTTTTGTTGTACTATACCTTCAGTTCGTAGCTGTCTATTTCCTTTTTTGTCCGATACTCATACTTAATTAATCACGTCCACTTCAAGTGCCTCCTTTAGTAATCCTTTCACTCCTTTTGTCTATGTCCATTTGTTTTTTGTGCACAAGAAGCTCCATGTTACTCCTATATCCCTCGGAAAACACTAGTTTTACATAACATCCCTTTCTCATTTTCAAAACATATATTCACCTCTATCTGTTCTTAGTATACCAGTCATTTCGGGCATTCATCCTATCTTGTTTCTCACCCTCACTTTCGTTACCACTTGACCTTTTATTCTGAATTTTCCCTATATTTTTTTGCAAGTCTTTCTTATTCATTCTCTATTTGCTTTTCTGTTTTCCACAAACCACATCAGATCCCTTAGTTACTTCCTTACTAGGCTTTACTCATTTTCATAACGATCTTCATTATATTCACATTATATCCTGTTCCTATTCAGTCCCCTAGTATCATGCTTCTTACCCTTTCTCACAATTCTTACTATGGGTTACTTACCCTTCTTAGTTAGTCTTATCCTTAATATCCCATAAGTTGTCTTATTAATACTTCATATCCATTGCAATTCGTTTTCCCTTATACTCTTGTCTTAATCATACCGTTACTTCTTTTAACTATAGTTCGTCATAGTTTATCCTTGTGTATCAATTCAGTCGGTGCCTTACTATATCGTTCTATCCAGATATATCAGTCTCCCCTAAATCATCTTCTCAGGATCATGAGTCTTTTCCAACTTCGTTTTACCATACCAGTATCGACCTCCTAGTTTCTATTGTCGTTAATTCAACAATTAACCTATTTCATGGAGTCAGCCATACTCGTGGTTTAACCAAATCTCATCATTTTTGTGGGCACGCCTTTCAAGACATACTACAACCCTGTATCTCATTCTCTTCTTATTTCTAGAAAACTTTGGGCAGAGTTTCCTCTGTATTTCTTACTATCTCAACACCTGCACGCAGAAAATGCCAACAATGCCTCATAGGGACAACATATATATTCACCTCATATCACATCCCAGCCACACAGGGCGCCCATAATTATTAGTTTGAAAATAGACTTACCTCGTATGTCCACTTGAACTGTATGTGTTACACTTCCCTGTCTACTTTTTAACTTTACATGTCCATCGTATTTCCACACCTTATCTGTGTGCTCTGTAATATCCAATATCGTTAGTTACTTTCTTCTATTGATGTTGTCCTTCTGTTGAAATCACAGGTTAGTGTGAGGAATTTCATCCCCTATGACTCGGCTCTATCGCACGATCTTAGATATGAAAGAAAGTAACATCATTAATGTCCTGTAGCCTCCTGTTTATAGATTTGGTGTACAACATACCGATAAACAAGACTCTACTAAACACGTACTGTGGACACTCCAAGGACAAATTGCTCTAATACCACTTTTGTCATGATCCAACCCCGTATGTCGCGACTTGGGTCCGACCTGGACCCCCATATACGTATCTATCAGTTATAGTCAAGTTGAACTGTGTGTGATGTGATACTATACACAAAATACCCACTGAGTCAAAACCTTTTTCAGGTACATGTAGCCTCTTTCATTCATACCATATCATGAAAGGGCATGCAAGCCAAAAAAGGCTTTTATAACATAAAAACATTTACAATGCGACATATAGGCATAGCTGAAATAAACTTATAAATAACCTATATAAACAAATGTACAGACCTTTAAGAGTTATGAACGGTAACATATGGCGGTACAGGGCCCCGCCGTACCCTGAATAAACAAATGCCGACATCAAATGACCAGCACCAAGAGCTAGGCTCCAGAATAGTAGAGCCCTTCCAACATAGCTGAGCAGAAATCGTAAGATGGCGAATCTCCAAAATGAACATCTATATTGCGGGCATGAAATGCAGCCCCCCGATGAAAGAGGGGTCAGTACGATATATGTACTAAGTATGTAAAGCATAAAATATCATAACTAAGACAATAATTGAAATAGGGATGCAGGAAAACAAGTATAACAGTTAACAATTACTATGCTTGCATCTTAGGACATGTAGTTATATACATTATCATACATTGTACCCAGCCCTCTAGTGAACTCAATGTCATAACGATTTCATCATACTAACATGTCATCGTATCATCATGTATTTCACTTCAGCGCATCATCGTATATGGCATCATATCATCATATACGGTATAATCTTATCGTATATGTTATCACATCACATCCGGTTCATTATGGGGCTTAGAGTCACAAATGTATCACTATATTTCCATATGCATGCCTACATAAAGTATCCGACCCTTTAGTGAGGGACTCGGTAAAGGGATGGTATACGTTATATCATACCATCATTATATATATACATACCATACCGTACCATCATATTACAACACATACCATTATATTACAGCTGGCCTGGGACTCGATGAATAATCGTATCGTCATAACATATTACAATGCCTCATGTACAGAATTATCTCCTCGTACATGGAATTATACGTACTTGGCCTAAGACTTAGTGAAAGAAGTACTAAAGCTGCGCTCGATATAATATCAGGCCCATCGTGGGACATAGAGAAAGAAGGGTTACAACATGTACGAGTAGAGTAGTGATAAACCATATGCAACTAAGTCACCCTTTGAGACTCAATGAAACAGTCAAGTGAACCGTCACCAGAAGACCAGGAAAGTAATTATCTGAAGTACCCTTTAGATGTCATTAGGAATTACATCAATTAGGGCCTCAGGAATCACAGACATGCATCAAAAAAATACCACATAGCTCATGTAAACAAAGACACCACTTATGCAATCAGAAACCATTATCACTTTAGAGCCTTTAGGAAGAGGAGTTGGTACCTCCACTTACTATTCACTATATAGAAGGCTCGATAATAGTAGTTTAACTACTTTCAGACCCTTAATGTTTAGAAGTGACTACAATTCACGAGTTACACCCAGAACTTATAAATGTAGTTACCTCTAAACCCATATCATATATCATTTCACTTACAATTAAGCCATTGCAAAGGTAAGAAGAGACAGGCTTTAGATATACTACTTTTCATCACATAGAAGACTTAAAGGCAATAACTTAGCTATTACAGGAATTCTAACATCAAGGAGTGGACAAGACTTATGAATCATACTTGGAGTTTTATGAGTGGAATTGTCCCCACATTTCATAGACATATCAATCGTAACTTACATCTAAGACATGCTAGAGAAAAGAAGGGATAGTGTCACATACCTGTTATGGGTTAATCGCATCCAGACTTGCTTTGTTACTCTTTTAACCTATTTAACATTAAAAGTAATACTAAAGTTAGTGACCTTTGACCTTCCAACTTATAATTCTACCACCAATTACTCATAGGAACCAATTCCTTATTCGTCTTTCTTGACGAGTCTCGACTAGTCTATTAGTTAGTTAGAAGTTAACGGAATTCGGGCAGCATCTCCTCTATAACTTGCCCTATCCGCACTTCCCACTATATTTTCAATTAGTACAACCAACCAAAAACAACAATCATCAGCCAATACACAATTATACCACCTCAACATCACAACAAACAAGTCCCAAACAGCCCGCTCAAAACTATGACTCCAAAATACAATTTTCAATTTTATTTCATAAAATCTTAACCAGATGAAATGGGGTATCATGTGGCTGCAACCAACAGAAATTATACCCATATTTAGACATGTTTCCATCCCTGCAACACCACAAAACGATTACCAATACGACACTACAATAACAACCACACTAGTTACATTTTAAGCCACTAGAATACGTCAAAACAGTCCCTACATGACCTGCAACTTCCTTCAGCCATAACGTCCATATTTTCACATCTAAAACTCATTTTTACACATCCATAACATTCTTAAACCTTTACCAAAACATGGAAGAATATAATCAAGCCATACCTTAACAAACGGCTTCCCAAACTTGCTAAAACTTAACCTCAGAACCTCGTTGATGCGGCTGAGCTTTGGTGGCTGTTTGCAGCCCTATCTTGCTACCCCAACTATCAATTTTCATTGTTAAACACCGTCATGTATCCTGGGATACCTTAAATAATTAAATCATAGAATGAAAGTTGGAGGCTTACCTTGAATTAGAACAACCCGTGGCTGCCTTGCTCTTGCTCTCATGTTTTTCTCTCCTTTTTTTTCTAAGGAAAAGACTAAGGAAATGAATCCTTAGTCATCAAGCCATGTTTATATACACTTTCTTGGAGAGTGACATATGGCATCCCATAGAGGTGACATGTGCCAGTACCTTAGGGCGCCACCTCATCCATGCGCCTAATCATATGCTACCATGTGGCAGCCTGGGGTCCACCTCAAGCAGGTAAGTCACCTACTTAGCCCAAGTAGGTGTGTCACCTACTAATCACCTTCTTGCTTCCTTTTCATGGGTTCTTAATCTCATCTTACTTTAAAAGCCTATGTATTCCTTTCTAGTTAAGCTCGACATGTACTCAAGTAGATTAGTTATGTAAGAAGTCCAAGTTGGTAGCTTACACAAGTAAATCGAGTCATATGACTCATTACTCGACCTCCAACTCCTTTCGAATTCTCACAACTCTATTCCCAACCTTCACTATTATGGGGCATCAGATCCTCCCTTCCTTAGAGTTATTTGGTAATGTTACAGATGATGTGGATCACATGATAGCTTTAGAGAAGCTAGATAGGTGTTCCCATATACCAAAAGTACGGGGCATAACAGGTACATCAAGTCTGGCTTGCCATACATAATGCCACCTCTTTCAATAACTAATAACCTGTACAGTGCGATAGTGTGGAGGCCAAGGGGTTCACTCTGAAAGAGGACATCGACTACACCTTTCTTTTTACCAACTTGCTAGACTCGAACTGGCAGGGCTCTGATCAAGCCTATTTTTCCAATAATAGAGTTGCTTTTGGTATACAGTTCGAGAGGCTTAATTCCTACATCTGTGGGTAGACCACTTCAAGGAATCCTCTATCCGGACTCCCCCTAGAACCTCTATCTTGAAAGAAAATTAGAATAGTTTTGGCAGCCATCCTCCGCACCCTAGCATAGGCATTTGCGTACTTGCTCACCAATCCTTTAGGGCCTTTTGCCGCCCTCCCCCCTTACAATTCTCCACTCTCTGACCTTAACTACCCCCTCGACATCCTATTCCAACCTCGATATGTGGAATCATCTTAGGCCATATGTACTGAGATTTTTTGGGAGACATGGTCTAAGCCTGGTGAAAAAATAAAATAAAAACAGATTATGATGTCAAAATCTTACACCCTTATTTTTCTAATTTCCTAGCTACTGCGTGTTGATTATACTTATTTAAGTACATAATATTTGTATATGCTATTTTTTTTCGTTTTTTATGGCCTCATCCAGGTTTTCAAGACCCGGTCAAAGAATTGGAAAATTCCTTGAATGGATTTCTCTTAGCAAAAAAGTGACTAGAAAAGAGGCAATCGAGAACGAATAAGTGGAAACTATGTTCATTAAGTCCAATTTCTAAATTAGGAAGATTAGACAGAATCCTACCAATCTGAATCAAAGGTTCTAACAGTGAAAGGCTACCCCTGTTGGTGGGTTGCTTAGATCCATGTATTCCAAACTATTTCCTATTTAGGGGGTTTCATTACTATGAGCTCGCAATGAGCTTGGAGGCGTCTATGTGTAAGTGGGGGTGAGGGGAAGTGTCACACCTCGGGAGGGTATCCTAGACGTAACCGGCACTCAGAAACCATTTCTGGCTCCCAAGCGAACCACATAGCCTGATCACACATCCGTTCATTCATTCATTCAGCAGAAAGTTTAAAAATAAAGAATAAATTAGCGGGCAACTCAAATCACCCATCCAACTCAAAGAATAAAGGCCATGGGCCGACATATCAACTAAAATATTTGTCATTTAAAAGTAGTTTGACAAGAATAACTCAAGGATAAAAATACTCAATCGACTCATCACTATCTAGTCTATGAAGCCTTTATCACTACTATCTAATTAGTGCCGATGACATGTTCATGGCTACCTCAAATAAAAATAAAAAGGGTTAACTCGATGTAAGAATACACAAATGGTGTCATCCGAATGTAGAATGGCAGAATGAAACATACCTCAAGGAAGAGTAACATTGGTGCAAATATCTCAACTCAGGAAGATAAGAGGGATTCAAATAAAGCGTCGTAAATCTAAAGTAAGGATACAGTTTAGACAGAGACCAATCATCTACCATACAATCCAATCCAATTATGTATAATACAGTTCAACCAAATCATTTACAATTCGATCCCTTTCAATCATGTACAATACGATTATATACACTCAACTGAACAATCAACTCAAAAATCAAATCCAATCTAGTCACATACCATTCTATTCAATCCAATCACAATTCATCTATTCCAATCTGACCATATACAATCTACTTAATATTCAACTCAACAATCAGCTCAAAGGACTCAACTCAGTAAATATGCAAATTAAATTATGCAACATTTTACAATTCAACTCAATAAATATGTAACAACTCACTCAAGTGTCCTAAGTCTAACAAGAAATAGTTTAGACAGGACTAACTCATTAGCATATAGCAACTCACTCAACTCAACTGCCTCAGAGTACTATCAAGACCTAAATGGGAGTTTCTCTTATCCGACAACCATCATTTATGAGCCAGTGATAGTACAACAATCAGACGTTGTTGCCACGTCCGTCCATACCTTGCCAGGGCATGAACGCCTCTCTAATCATGGATACCATCGATTAGTCAAGTCCTATCATTTCAGGACAATAAAATGAGAAACATCCAACTTTAATGGTTCGATCCCATGGAAAGCATCCGACTTTAACGGTTCTATCCCTACCTACATTGGCGGCATAGTTTCTAGGGTTCGAGTATGGACTGTACTCTCACCCGCCTCAGTTCTCGATACTCCTCCCATGACTCCATGCTCATAAAACTCCTCCAATAATCTCAAACAAGCCCTCACGGCTAGTTCCATGTGGTACATTGCCACCTCATCAACTCGGTTCTCATTTCAACTCAATTAAGTCATAATGACAAGTCTCATTGGACCATCTTTCAAATTGACTCATCTCAAATCATTAAACTCTTCTCTTTAAAAATTTATACAATCTCAACTCAATGAATGTAGAAATATTATGTACATTAAAATGTAATTTCAACTCCTCAACTCAAACTCAAAATGGATACTTTAATGTAAAAATACTCAACTCATTTAAAGGCTCCTCATACTCAACTCATACTTAGACTCCTTTCTAAATAAAAGATGAAACTAATAATTCTTTAGACTCAAAGTAGTGTATAAATAGTTTATGCAAAAAGGTTCATAAATAATTTATTTAAAGCTCCTCCTCAAAAGATTATTTATTTTCAAAATATTCCTAAGACTCCAATCAACTCAAATTATGCACATCATATACCACAAAATCACATTAGACTCCAATCCACTTCATCACACAACACCCTCATCAACATAACCTCTTCATTTACATCATCGTCAAATATCATCATTCACATCATCATCAAACATCATCATCATATATCATCATTCACATCATCATCAAACATTATCATCACATCATCATCAAATATCATCATCACATCAATCGTCAAACATCCACTCCGAAATCCTTATTTTAGTTCTATGTTCATTTTATAGAAGACAAAGGACATTCTTAACTATCCAATTCATTCTTTTCATTCCAATCAATACATACATACACACAACTATCCATCTCAACCTCAAGACATTTATGACAAGAAATCTCATCTTGGGTTCATGTGAATGAAACATGAACCCATACTCTCAACAAAACTCAACTCAAGAATATCATCAATACCTATAAATCTATATACAAAGATGCATTTGTAGTTAATAATATGAAAAATAACTATTTAGTAACTCAAGTCACTAAAAACATCAATCAACTAATAGTACTTAAAAACATTCTATAGTTTAGGAAAACTTTCAAGAAAACCTTCTTAGAAGGTTCAACTCTTTCACAACTTCTATCCAACACATATATGGGCATATGGAAGAACTAAATCCATATTTTAGGTTAGCCTTACATACCTTGTTTGAAGACTTTGAAGAACTTTGATGTTAGGTCTTCAATGGAAGGCTTGAGTTCTTGAAGCTATTGAAGGCAATCTTTGTTAGAGAAGGATTTGGATAAGAAGAAGAAGAAGAGAGGGAAAAATATTAGGGCTTTTTAGAGAGAGAGGGAGGACTGAAAAATGGTCCAAAAACGTCCAAGGATGGTGTATATATAATTTGGAAAAAGTCCAAGTTGCCCCTCTTTAAAAATTTGAAAAATTGGGCAAAAACCTTACTGGTGCTATAGTGGCGCATCGCGCCAAGCCCCAAACTACTGAGGCTATTTTCTGGCGCTATAGTGGCGTGAGGCGCCACTGGAGCGCCAAGCCTGAATTTCGCCCAGGCCTGAATATTCCTACAGTACTAGTCCGTAGTAAAATGGCCATAACTTTTGACTCTGAACTCCAAAAATTACAATCTTAGTGGCGTTGGAAAGAACACTCAAAGAAGTTTAATTTGGTAGGTTGTGGGCCACCCAGGTCGTTATATCCTAGGAGATATGGTCATTTGAAGTTGACGTTTAAACTAACTCGTTCGAAAACTTAATCAATAGGAGTTCTTTGGACTTGACTTAGTGTTAGAGATCCCTTATGATACCTAAACACATCTAACACACTTCAATTACTTAGGAATTGATCCTAACTCATGTGTAAAATTACAAGTCCTCCAGTTCGAGTTTACACACATGTGGAGAAAGGTCCGAGTCTTTGCAAAAAAAAATTCGAGGTGTCACATTATCTCCCCCTTGGGATCATTCATCCTCGAATGATGAGTAAACCAATAGTGGACTCGAGGTACGAATAAAAACCAAAACTCAATTGAATCAACCAATCGAGCAATTTAGACAATTGGCTATTCAAACTCAAGAATAGACAAACCATTTCAACTCAGGAATAGGGACATCACCTTCCTCATTCTCATCATTTGGAACGAATAGAACATCAAAACTCCATCAACCGAATCATTCAAACATCTATATCCTCAACCGTCGAATTCCAATTCACGAACGATATTTCCAATCCTCTTCACTATTTCATGAGGTCAATATATCGGTGTTCAAACTTCCTCTCCTTTCCAAGCCTCATAACACCCTTCACGTACCTCCAATCTTTCCCCCAAATACTATCATTATACTACTACCATCACTCTCATAGTGACAACCATACACTCAAGCTTATCACTCTAACTACCTCACTCACATCTAAGAGTTGTCATGCTTACTCTAACACTTATACCCTCATCATTGTATGAGCTCTTTCCCAGAGACACACTAACATACTCTTACCTATCTATTGCTCATCACAAGTTCTCATCTCTCTCCTTATCCACATATTTATCCTCGACTAGACAAGTACAACACAACTATCACAATCGAGAAGCACTCACTCTCCCTCATCTACTCTTGCTCAACTCCGTCTACTATCATCTTGGCCAACTCATCACTATCGAAAGCTCAAGACTTACTTTGGCTCATTACCCTATCATCTCCCCCTTAGCTTAAAGGCATCAACTAAAGGACACTAACTAGTCACTCAAAGCGACTCACAAATTTAGAACCTCATATAACTCTATACTATCTCACATGCACATTTTAAGCCTCTTCTTACCAAATAACTTAGCATCAACTCACTATTTACATTTGAGGGTCACATACCCCTCCATTCATAGCACACACTTCTCTCAAGCTAATATCTTAATCTTTCACATACGTCGTGTCAAGCATACCAAATTAAATCTTAAAACTAGCACTATCACAATCATTCATTATACCTCGTTACTCACCTCATAGATACTTCACCCTAGTTGTAGGCCTCAATAAACCACCATTCTCACTATTTGAGTTCTACTCCTCTAACTCCCTCTTTCTAACTCTACAACCATCATCTCAACCATAGCTCTCCCTGCCTAGGATCACATTCCATCGAATGGTGATACTTATCACTTAAACACGCAACTTCCCCCTCGAAGGTAACATTTAAATCAAGATGTAGGGATAAGATTCTAGGATACATCTCGCTCTGACTTAATGTACGATCCATACGAATGAGAGTACATCCTTCCAAATCAATAGAGTTAAGCACAGTAATTGGCTCCTCTCAAGCCTTGTGCCATCTCTCACCTTCCTCAAGACTTTACCTTAACTCATCAACAAGAATCTCATATCTACCGTTTCAACTACCTTGAGTATGAGGGGTAGTCAAATGGATTTGAGAAACACACGAATTAGAAGGGAACATTCATAGAGTTAAACTCTATCGCACGAACTCAGAATATGAAAGAAGGGAAACACATTCTTAATGTCCTATGGCCTCCTGATTATAAGTGTGGTGCACAACACACCCTTAAGCAAGACTCTACTAGACACGGCTTCACAGACTCCCTAGGACACTTGAACTCTGTGCTCTGATACCATATTTGTCATACCTCGGAAGGGTACCCTAGACGTAACCGGCACTCAGAAACCATTTCTGGCTCCCAAGTGAACCACATAGCCTGATCACACATCTGTTCATTCATTTATTCAGCGGAAAGTTTAAAAATAAAGAATAAATTAGCTGGCAACTCAAATCACCCATCCAACTCAAAGAATAAAGGCCATGGGCCGACAGATCAACTAAAATATTTGTCATTTAAAAGTAGTTTGACAAGAATAACTCAAGGATAAAAATACTCAATCGACTCATCACTATCTAGTCTATGAAGCCTCTATCACTACTATCTAATTAGTGCCAATGATATGTTCATGGCTACCTCAAATAAAAATAAAAAGGGTTAACTCGATGTAAGAATACACAAATGGTGTCCTCCGAATATAGGAGAAGACTCACCAATACGCTGAGTGCAAATAAATCCCCAATGATGCTCTTATTGACGATCTCATAAACCTATCTCTGCATCATGAAACGATGCAGGCCAAATGGCGTCAATACATGGAATGTACTGGTATGTAAAATGGCAGAATGAAACATACCTCAAGGAAGATTAACGTTGGTTCAAATATCTCAACTCAGGAAGATAAGAGGGATTCAAATAAAGCATCGTAAATCTAAAGTAAGGATACAGTTTAGACAGAGACCAATCATCTACCATACAATCCAATCCAATTATGTATAATACAGTTCAACCAAATCATTTACAATTCAATCCCTTTCAATCATGTATAATCCGATTACATACACTCAACTCAACAATCAACTCAATAATCAAATCCAATCTAGTCACATACCATTCTATTCAATCCAATCACAATTCATCTATTTCAATCCGACCATATACAATCTACTCAACATTCAATTCAACAATCAGCTCAAAGGACTCAACTCAATAAATATGTAACAACTCACTCAAGTGTCCTAAGTCTAACAAGAAATAGTTTAGACAGGACTAACTCATAAGCATATAGCAACTCACTCAACTCAACTGCCTCAGAGTACTATCAAGACCTAAATGGAAGTTTCTCTTATCCGACAACCATCACTTATGAGCCAGTGATAGTACAACAATCAGACGTTGTTGCCACGTCCGTTCATACCTTGCCAGGGCATGAACGCCTCCCTAATCATGGATACCATCGATTAGTCAAGTCCTATCATTTTAGGACAATAAAATAGGAAACATCCGACTTTAACGGTTCGATCCCACGGGAAGTATCCGACTTTAATGGTTCCATCCCTACCTATGTTAGTGGCGTAGTTTCTGGGGTTCGAGTATGGACTGTACTCTCACCTGCCTCGGTGCTCGATACTCTTCCCATGACTCCATGCTCATAAAACTCCTCCAATCATCTCAAACAAGCCCTTACAGCTAGTTCTATATGGTACATTGCCAGCTCATCAACTCGGTTCTCATTTTAACTCAATTAAGTCATAAAGACAAGTCTCATTGGACCTTCTTTCAAATCGACTCATCTCAAATCATCAAACTCTTCTCTTTAAAAATTTATACAATCTCAACTCAATGAATGCAGAAATATTATGTACATTAAAATATAATTTCAACTCCTCAACTCAAACTCAAAATGGATACTTTAATGTAAAAATACTCAACTCATTTAAAGGCTCCTCATACTCAACTCATACTTAGACTCCTTTCTAAATCAAAGATGAAACTAATAATTCTTTAGACTCAAAGTAGTGTATAAGTAGTTTATGCAAAAAGGTTCATAAATAATTTATTTAAAGCTCCTCCTCAAAAGATTATTTATTTTTAAAATATTCCTAAGACTCTAATCAACTCAAATTATGCACATCATATACCACAAAATCATATTAGACTCCAATCCACTTCATCACACAACACCCTCATCAACATAACCTCTTCATTTACATCATCGTCAAATATCATCATTCACATCATCATCAAATATCATCATCATATATCACCATTCACATCATCATCAAACATTATTATCACATCATCATCAAATATCATCATCACATCAATCGTCAAACATCCACTCCGAAATCCTTATTTTAGTCTTATGTTCATTTTATAGAAGATAAAGGACATTCTTAACTATCCAATTCATTCTTTTCATTCCAATCAATACATACATACACACAACTATCCATCTCAACCTCAAGACATTTATGACAAGAAATCTCATCTTGGGTTCATGTGAATGAAACATGAACCCATACTCTCAACAAAACTCAACTCAAGAATATCATCAATACCTATAAATCTATATACAAAGATACATTTGTAGTTAATAATATGAAAAAAAACTATTTAGTAACTCAAGTCATTAAAAACATCAATCAACTAATAGTACTTAAAAACATTCTATAGTTTAGGAAAACTTTCAAGAAAACCTTCTTAGAAGGTTCAACTCTTTCACAACTTCTATCCAACACATATATGGGCATATGGAAGAACTAAATCCATATTTTAGGTTAGCCTTACATACCTTGTTTGAAGACTTTGAAGAACTTTGATGTTAGGTCTTCAATGGAAGGCTTGAGTTCTTGAAGCTCTTGAAGGCAATCTTTGTTGGAGAAGGATTTGGAGAAGAAAAAGAAGAAGAGAGAGAAAAATATTAGGGCTTTTTAGAGAGAGAGGGAGGACTGAAAAATGGTCCAAAAACGTCCAAGGATGGTGCATATATAATTTGGAAAAAGTCCAAGTTGCCCCTCTTCAAAAATCTGAAAAACTAGGCAAAAACCTTGCTGGCGCTATAGTGGCGCGTTGCGCCAAGCCCCAAACTACTGAGGTTGTTTTCTAGCGCTATAGTGGCATGGGGCGCCACTGGAACGCCAAGCATGAATTTTGCCTAGGCTTGAATATTCCTGCAGTACTAGTCCGTAGTAAAATGGCTATAACTTTTGACTCCCAACTCTAAAAATTGCAATTTTGGTGGCGTTGGAAAGAACACTCAAAGAAATTTAATTTGGTAGGTTGTGGTCCTCCCAGGTCATTATATCCTAGGAGATATGGTCGTTTGAAGTTGACCTTTAAATTAAATCGTCCGTAAACTTAATCGATTGGAGTTCGTTGGACTCGACTTAGTGTTAGAGATCCCTCATGATACCTAAACACATCTAACACACATAAATTACTTAGGAATTGATCCTAACTCATGTGTAAAATTACAAGTCCTCCGGTTCGAGTTTACACACACGTGGAGAAAGGTCCTAGTCTATGCGAAAAAAAATCCGGGGTGTCACAGGAAGAGTATGAGTAAGTTTTCTATTTCAAAGGCCCTTCCTTCTCTCATAGAGAATAAAGACAGGCTAGCAAGACAAGTACAAAACAATATTATTAACTACACTGATAAACATAAAATTCTTTAGGTTTTTTTCCTATACGTTATAGGTGACTCTAGAGAGTTCCACAACATTAATTTTGTTTTTTATTCATTTTTCGGGTGACCATTCTGGAATGAACAGCGACCAATTACCTATTCAATCAAACTAGAAAATTAGACACCTTATACTCTAAACTCCTACAATTATAAGAACTAAATCAAGCTTCAGAAAAAAAAAGATTTTTTGCTTTGCATTCTATCTATATGGTAGATTGGATTGATGGATGGTGCACCTGTCAACAATTCATAGAACATGTTCAGATCTCAGCATAGGAGCCTATGGTTCCATTCTTGTTGTTACTGGAGGTACACATCCCTCTTCTCAGAAACTTTGTTGGCTCAAGAAGCAACTGAAGAGAGAGGTATTCTCATTCACTTTACCCAATAAAGGGTTGTTCCCCTACCTTTTAGCATTTTGGGGCGGACAAGCCTTGGCTCTTCTCCTTATGGACTCTTCGCTCTATCTTTCGGTGCTCTAGATGTCTGAAAGCCAAGAGCAACTACTGGCCTAGACTGATTGTAAAGAAAATGTCACGACCCAACCCCGTGGGCCGCGACTGGGGTCCGACCTGGACCCCCATATGCGTATATATCAGTTACCCTTAAGTTGAACCGTGTGTGATGTGATACTATATACAAAAACCCTAATAGTTTAAAATTTTTTCATGTATATGTAGCCTCTTTTATTTATATCATATCATGAAAGGGCACGTGAGCCGATAAGGCTGCTATAACAAAAATATTCATAACATATCGAATAGGAAACATCGAAACTAATTCACAAACAAACCACATATACATATGTCTACAGACCTCTAAGAATAGTAACAACAACATATGGCGGGACAAGACCCCCGTCGTACCCCTGAATATACAAATATATACATTAAGTGACCAGCATCAAAAATTAGGCTCCAGAACAGTGAAGCACTTCCGACACAGCTGAGAGGAACTCTTACACTGATGGATCTCTAGAGTAAACATCTGTACCTGCGGGCATGAAATGCAGGCCCCCCAAGAAAAGGGGGATCAGTACGATATATGTACTGAGTATGTAAAGCATAACACATCGTAACTGAGATCATAACTGAAATAGGGATGCAGGGGATAAATATACCAATTAACAAATTATTATACCTGCACCTTAGGACACGTGATCCTATACACCATCATATACTGTGCCCGGCCCTCTAGTGAACTCAGTGTCATTATCATTACTTCATAATCACATATCATCGTGTCATAATGCATTTTATTTCATCATATCATCGTATACGGTATCATACCATCGTATATGGTATCATCTTATCATGTATATCAGCGTATTATACCCGGTTCACTACGGGGCTCAGGGTCACAATGTATTGCTTTAATCTCATATGCATGCCTACATAAAGTATCTGGCCCTTTAGTGAGGGACTCGGTGAATGGAGTGGTGTACGTCTATAGCGTACCATCATAATATACATATGTACCCGGCCTTCTAAGGAGGGACTCGGTGTTCCTTCCTTATTTCACTACATATACTATCATATTACAGCCAGCCTGGGAGTCGGTGAATAATCATGTCGTCATAACATATAACATATATCACACCTCACGTACGGTATCGTCTCCTCGTGCGTGGAACTATACACATCCGGCCCGGGACGCGGTGAAAGAAGCAGTAACACTGTGCACGATAACATATCCCGGCCTATCATGGGACTCGAGGAAGGATGGGTTACAGTATGCACGAGTAGAGTAGTGAGAAACCATATGCAACTAAGTCATTATCTAAGACTCGATGAAACAGTCAAGTGAACCGTCACCTGAAGACTGGGGGAGTAATTATCCGAGGTATCCCTTTAGATGTCATTAAGGCTTATATCAGTTGGGGCTTCAGGGATCACAAACACGCATCAAAATAATGCCACATAATTCATGCAATCAGAAATATAGTCTATGCAATCAGAAACACAATTTATCTAGTCAAAGACTCAACTCATGCAATCAACGGCATTTATCATTTCAGAGCCTCTAAAAAGAGGAGCTATTACTTCTACTTACTATTCATTATATAGCAGGCTCGAGAATAGTAGTTTGACTACTTTCAGACTCTTGATGTTCAGGAGGTACTACAAGTCATGAGTTACAATCAGAGCTCATAAATGGAATTACCTCTAAACCTATATCATATACCATTTCACTTAAAGTTAAGCCATTTCAAAGGAAAGGAGAAATAGGCTTTACATATACTAATTTTCATCATATAGAAGACTAAAAGGCAATGACTCAGCTATTACAGAAGTTCTAATATCAAGAAATAAACAAGAGTCTCGACTCATACTCAGGGCTTTACGAATGGATTGAATCCCAAATATCATGTACATATCATTCATAACTTATATCTAGGACATGCCAAAAGAAAAGAAGAATAGTTCGACATACTTATACCAAAACATGCCAAAAGAACGCTTCACATACCTTGTATGGACTTCTCTTAATCACGTCCACATCATTGTCCTCGAAACCTATTTAACATGGAAGTAATGTAAGTATTAACAACCTTGGAAATTTCAGCAATTTAGACTACCCACGAGTATTCATAACATTCATCCCTTCGCTCGCCTTCTCGGCTAGTTCCTTAACTAGTTAGGATGTTAACGAAAATCGGGCAGCACCTCCCCTATAATGTGCCCTATCCGAATTCCCAACCATATCCTTAGCACCTTCATCCAACCAAAAATGCAACCACCAACCCATACATATACATATTACGACCAAAATTACACAATATAAACCCCCGACAATTAACACGAAACTAAGATACCAAAACTAGAGTCTTTAATCTTTCTTCCGCGAATTCTTTAATTGCAAAGCGTAGGGTCATGTGGCTGCAACCATTAGATCCCACACCTAATTTATATAACTTTTAGACCCTGCAACATGCCACAACACAACCATCAGCAGCCCCTACGCGTACAACACCTTATTTCGACAACAACTTAGCTATAGCGATTCCAAATTCGTTTATTCCGAACGCTGAATTTTTCAAACCCTTTACCCAACTTCCAGCAGATAATAAGGTGTGTAATACACCATAATTTAACATCATAAACTTCAAATTAGAGGGGAAGAACTTACCTTTTCCGAAATTGGCTAGAACTCGCCGAAATCGCGCCTCGGAATTGTTTTCATGTGCTGAATCATTGTGGCAGCTTGCTATCCGATTTTTGCTGCACCAAATCCTAATTTTGTACTACTAATACTTCCATATCATCATAGTATACTCTAATTAATTAATTTACGGAACGAAAATGGGACTTACCTATTTTGTTCTCCCAAGCCGTCGAAATTTTCTCCTTAGCTCTTAGGGTTTGTTTTCTCACGTTACTGCTGGAAATTTGTTAATGAACTGAAGTAATTAGGATACATATCAACTTATATAGGTGGTCCCAAGGGGTGACACGTGTCATCCCTTAGGGGATGACACGTGTCAAGACATGATTGGCCACCGTGTCATGCTGCCAATTAGGGGCTGCCATATGGCAGCGGGGTCCACCTTCCCCAAGCAGCTGCATCACCTACTTGACCCTAAGTAGGTGCATCACCTGCTTGATTGAGGTGCTGCCACATGTCGCTCCTCCATTGGCTTCCACGCGTCGTCTTTTTCCCTTCCTCGCGGGTTCGTAATCTCGTCTTACTTTAAGAGCTCATGTAATCCGAACTACGTAAGCTTGGTATATCCTTAAGCAACTTAAGTGTATAAGACTCTTAACTTAGTGTCTTACGTAGGTAAATCGAGTCCTACGACTCATTTCTTAGCCTCCAACTCTTTCCAGATTCTTATGACTCTATCTCCAACCTCCCTTCTCGCGAGGTATCACAATCTTCTTTTCTTAGAGTTGTTTGATAGTGTCGTAGCTTATCCGGCTCACATGATAGTGTCTAAGGAAGTTAATAAGATGTTCCGAGCTCAAGAGTGCGGGGTGTAACATCCTTCCCCCCTTTAGAACATTTGTCCCCGAATGTTGAATAAAACTTTCCTTAAGACTTTATACGGATCATAGGGAGATGCCTTTCTACTGGAATGGCATACATTTTCGTCCAAAAAATTAATATACAAGTTCCAAGATTGGGGCTATCCGTAGACATCGGGAATAGGTATGGACACTTGTGTTTCATGTCCTTTTCAACCTCCCAGTTTATGTCTTCATGATTTTTATTCCGCCATAGTACCTTGACGGAAGTTATGTCCTTAGTTCGCAACCTGTTTAATCTGCTGATCCCGGATGGAGATAGGTTGCTCCTCGTAGGATAACTCCCTGTTACGTGGACCTCCTCCACGGGAAATATTCTGGGAGCGTCGTTCCCATTCTTATGGAGCATTGATCTGTGAAAAATGAATGTATTGTTTCAAATCAGACGATAGGTCCCACTCATAGGCAACTTTATCTATTCTAAAAATGCTCTACGAAGGATCAATGTATCCCATTCTTGTTGACTTTAGGCTGCTAATCGATATCTTGTTCTGGAATAAGCTTTACTTCATCAATAATTTAGTGGATCACATCTGGGCCTGTCCCTTAATCGAAGGGCAAAATGTCATACTAAGATTCATCTGGGTTCCTCAATCCCTTTCGAAATGATTTCCAGCAGTTAGCTGTAAATTAAACTTTTCTATCTGAGATAATATATGTGGGGACTCCGTGAAATCTTATTGTTTCCCTACTATGTCATTTCGCAGAACCCTCACCTAAATATGCCTTTCTAACTGGAGGGGAACAGGTTGATTTTGTTAGCCCATCTACCATAGCCCGTATGAACTCCCAGTTCCTTAGAATGCGAGGTCAGCTCGTACTATAATACATATTAACTTCTTTCCACCTCTGAGTCGGGGTTTCCATTCCCTGAGATAGGCTATCAGACTGCTGATGCTTCTTTTACCTTAAGCTATTGTACAACTCCTCTTAATCTAACTTGTAATACCTTAGGTATGCTATCTTTCTCTTTTACTCAGATCTTTTCTCCAGTTTTCTTACCATATATCATATTGTAATCCTTACATAAACGTGTGTACGGACATAGAGCAGTCCAGAAAATTCCTTAGCGTTGCTATACTAGTGGCTTACCTCCTTTAGTCGAGGTCAAGGCTCCATTATGGCTCTTGTCCTTAATACCGATTATATCTGAATAGTTCTGCCTCGAACCATCTTACACTTTTCATGAATAGATTCTAAATATGGCAATCACATTGTTATTACTGACTTTCTTTTATCGAGTAATTATTTGACCTCGCTCTTAGTATGTCAATATTCATAAGCTACACCACTATTCTTGTGCCATTTTCACGAGGTGCGTTGTATTTCAGTCATAATCTTTTCTGCTCTTGGCTTGCTCTGTTCTATATGTGTCATTATACCAACACGCCTTTATAATCTTTTTTTGTCATACTTGTTTTGTTCTCTTTCTCACTTCCCAGGGGGTCACCCATCCCAGTGCTACTCTTATTCGAGCACGCTCAACTTCGGAGGTTTGACGGAATCCGGTGCATCAGTTTGGGTATGATCACGTCCATCTCTTATGGGGTCTCGTTTGATGTTTAAGCGTCCCCATTTACATGCGATAGCATTAGTTGATTTTCTTTTACGCTTGTACTTCTTTTGTCCACTTCCCCCCTTTTAGGGTGTACCTATGTCATTCTCCGTATATCTTCAGCTATTTACACACGAATGATTCTATTCTAACATATTTAACGGGTTGCACCATATCTACATCTTCTGTTAAATCATCCCCATGTTAGGTTGCCTTTCTAGGAAACCCTAGCACAATCGTAGGGTGCTGTAATATTTGGAATATCTCGAATCAAATCTCATCTAATGATTGATACTCGAGTAGTATCCTTAATGTAGTAGTGCACTCAAAGCCACATTCCATTCATCCCAATCAGTAATTAGCGAGGGCTCATAATTGGTGCACATTCCCCACTCGAGTGTACTTATACTTTAATGAATCATGTTTCGAGCTTCGTCATTATACTAACTTTATTCTAGTGGATACCACTAATCATTAGAGTGGAGTCACGTGTACACCATACTTCTTTACGCCTCCTGAACTTGCACCTTTGTCGTGTGCCTAAGGCTCATTTCTAATCCTGCTTAAAACCACATCAACTTCGTGGTAGTAGTGGCCTTGTCTTAATACTTTTTCATCGTACTATACCTCCAGTTCGTAACTGTCTATGTCTCTTTTTGTTCGATACTTATACTTAATTAATCGCATCTATCTTGAGTGCCTCTATTAGAACTTCTGTATTATTCCTTCAACTCATTTCCATTTTTGGTTGGGCGTAAGGAATTCCATATTATCCTTTATTTCCTTGCACTAGCCATCCTTTTCGTCATCATATAACCTTTATTCAAAACTTTCCTTATGGAACTTGATAAATCTTCCTTATTTGTTCCATAGCTTGCTTTTCCGTTCCACACCTATCTTTACATTCCATTTACATGGACCACATCATACCTTCTATTTAATTCCTTACTAAGTTTTGCTTATTCTAATAATGGTTTTTGTTATGTTCACCTTGTACCTTGTTCGCATTCAGACCCATAGTATAATACCGCTTGACTTTCTTCACGATTCTTACTATGGGTTACTTACCCTTCTTAGCTAGTCTTGTCCTTAATGTCTCACAAGCTATCTTATTAACACTTCATATCCGTCACAATTCTTTTCCCTTTGTACTCTTGTCTTACTCTTGTCTTAACCATACTGTTACTTCCTTCAACTATCACTTGTCATAGTTTATCCCTATGTATCAATTTAGGCAATGCCTTACTATCTCATTTTATCTCGATCTATCAGTCCTCTCTGAGTCATTTTCTTTGGCTTATAGTTCCTTTCTAACTTATTCTACTATTCCAGTATCGTCCTCCTAGATTCTATTACCATTAACTCAGCAATTAACTTATTTCTCGAGGTCAGCCATACTTGTTTAGTCAAATCTCATCATTGTTGCGAGGACAACATTTCAAGACATACTATAGCCCTGTACCTCATTCTCCTCTTATTTCTAGGAAAATTTGGGTAGAGTTTCCTCTGTATTTCTTACTATCTCAACACCTGCACGCAGAAAATACCAATAATGCCTCACAGGGCACACATATATACATTCATATTGTATAATATCTCAGCCACACAGGGCACACATATATAGTCATATCATCTCATATCACAGCCGCACAGGGCGCCCATAATTAACAGTATGGAAATAAACTTACCTGTTATGTCCACTCGAGCTGCACCTGTTATACTTTCCTGTTTACCTTTCCTTTCACTTTTCAATTGTATCTGTCAATCGCATTTCAATACCTTACCTGACATAGGGCTTTCGTGCCTTTGCTTACCTGTGTGCTTCATAACATCCAATATTGTCAGTTCCTTTCTTCTATCGGCGTTGTCTTCCTGCTAAAATCGCAGGTTAGTATGAGGAATTTCATTTCCTATATCTCGGCTCTATCGCACGATCTTAGATATAA
Source organism: Solanum dulcamara (assembly GCF_947179165.1). Classification (NCBI taxonomy): domain Eukaryota; kingdom Viridiplantae; phylum Streptophyta; class Magnoliopsida; order Solanales; family Solanaceae; genus Solanum; species Solanum dulcamara. The sequence continues at coordinate 28,850,608 of NC_077243.1, forward strand.
AAGAAAGTAACATCCTAAATATCCTGTAGCCTTGTATCTATAGATGTGGTGCACAACACACCAATAAACAAGACTCTACTAGACACGGTCTGTAGACATTCTAAGGACGAACTGCTCTGATACCATTTCTGTCACGACCCAACCCCGTGGGCCGCGACTGGGGTCCTACCTGGACCCCCTCATACGTATATATCAGTTACCCTTAAGTTGAACCGTGTGTGATGTGATACTATATACAAAAACCCTAATAGTTTAAAACTTTTTCATGTACATGTAACCTCTTTCATTTATATCATATCATGAAAGGGCACGTGAGCCGACAAGGCTGCTATAACAAAAATATTCATAACATATCGAATAGGCAACATCGAAACTAACTCACAAACAAACCACATATACATATGTCTACAGACCTCTAAGAATAGTAACAACAACATATGGCAGGACAAGACCCCCGTCGTACCCCTGAATGTACAAATATATACATTAAGTGACCAGCATCAAAATTTAGGCTCCAGAACAGTGAAGCACTTCTGACACAGCTGAGAGGAACTCTTACACTGATGGATCTCTAGAATAAACATCTATACCTGCGGGCATGAAATGCAGGCCCCCCAAGAAAAGGGGGGTCAGTACGATATATGTACTGAGTATGTAAAGCATAACACATCGTAACTAAGATCATAACTGAAATAGGGATGCAGGGGATAAGTATACCAATTAACAAATTATTGTACCTGCACCTTAGGACACGTGATCCTATACATCATCATATACTGTGCCCGTCTCTCTAGTGAACTCAGTGTCATTATCATTACTTCATAATCACATATCATCGTGTCATAATGCATTTCATTTCATCATATCATCGTATACGATATCATACCATTGTATACGGTATCATTTTATCATGTATATCATCGTATTATACCCGATTCACTACGGGGCTCAGGGTCACAATGTATTGCTTTAATCTCATATGCATGCCTGCATAAAGTATCCGGCCCTTTAGTGAGGGACTCGGTGAATAGAGTGGTGTACGTCTATAGCATACCATCATAATATACATATGTACCCGGCCTTCTAAGGAGGGACTCGGTGTTCCTTCCTTATTTCACCACATATACTATCATATTACAGTCGGCCCGGGACTCGGTGAATAATCATATCATTATAACATATAACATATATCACACCTCACGTACGGCATCGTCTCCTCGTGCGTGGAACTATACACATCCGGCCCGGGACGCGGTGAAAGAAGCAGTAACACTGTGCACGATAACATATCCCGGCCCATTATGGGACTCGAGGAAGGATGGGTTACAGTATTCACGAGTAGAGTAGTAAGAAACCATATGCAACTAAGTCATTATCTAAGACTCGATGAAACAGCCAAGTGAACCGTCACCTGAAGACTGGGGGAGTAATTATCCGAGGTATCCCTTTAGATGTCATTAAGGCTTATATCAGTTGGGGCTTCAGGGATCACAAACATGCATCAAAATAATGCCACATAATTCATGCAATCAGAAATATAGTCTATGCAATCAGAAACACAATTTATCTAGTCAAAGACTCAACTCATGCAATCAACGGCATTTATCATTTCAGAGCCTTTAAAAAGAGGAGTTATTACTTCTACTTACTATTCATTATATAGCAGGCTCGAGAATAGTAGTTTGACTACTTTCAGACTCTTGATGTTCAGGAGTGACTACAAGTCACGAGTTACAATCAGAGCTCATAAATGGAATTACTTCTAAACCTATATCATATACCATTTCACTTAAAGTTAAGCCATTTCAAAGGAAAGGAGAAATAGGCTTTACATATACTAATTTTCATCACATAGAAGACTAAAAGGCAATGACTCGGCTATTACAGAAGTTCTAATATCAAGAAATAAACAAGAGTCTCGACTCATACTCAGGGCTTTACGAATGGATTGAATCCCAAATATCATGTACATATCATTCATAACTTATATCTAGGACATGCCAAAAGAAAAGAAGAATAGTTCGACATACTTATACCAAAACATGCCAAAAGAACGCTTCACATACCTTGTATGGACTTCTCTTAATCAAGTCCACATCATTGTCCTTGAAACCTATTTAACATGGAAGTAATGTAAGTATTAACAACCTTGGACTTTTCAGCAACTTATACTACCCACGAGTATTCATAACATTCATCCCTTCGCTCGCCTTCTCAGCTAGTTCCTTAACTAGTTAGGATGTTAACGAAAATCGGGCAGCACCTCCCCTATAATGTGCCCTATCCGAATTCCCAACCATATCCTTAGAACCTACAGCCAACCAAAAATGCAACCACCAACACATACATATACATATTACGACCAAAATTACACAATATAAACCCCCGACAATTAACTCGAAACTAAGATACCAAAACTAGAGTCTTTAATCTTTCTTTCGCGAATTCTTTAATTACAAAGCGGAGGGTCATGTGGATTCAACCAGCAGATACCACACCTAATTTAGATAACTTTTAGACCCTGCAACACACCACAACACAACCAGCAGCAGCCCCTACGCGTACAACACCTTATTTCGACAACAACTTAGCTATAGCGATTCCAAATTCGTTTATTCCGAACGCTGAACTTTTCAAACCTTTTACCCAACTTCCAGCAGCTACTAAGGTGTGTAATACACCATAATTTAACATCATAAACTTCAAATTAGAGGGGAAGAACTTACCTTTCCCGAAATTGGCTAGAACTCGCCGAAATCGCGCCTCGGAATTGTTTTCACGTGCTGAATCGTTGTGGCAGCTTGCTGTCCGATTTTTGCTGCACCAAATCCTAATTTTGTACTACTAATACTTCCATATCATCGTAGTATACTATAATTAATTAATTTACGGAACGAAAATGGGACTTACCTATTTTTTTCTCCCAAGCCGTCGAAATTTTCTCCTTAGCTCTTAGGGTTTGTTTTCTCACGTTGCTGCTGGAAATTTGTTAATGAACTGAAGTAATTAGGATACATATCAACTTATATAGGTGGTCCCAAGGGGTGACACGTGTTATCCCCTAAGGATGACACGTGTCAAGACATGATTGGCCACCGTGTCATGCTGCCAATTAGGGGCTGCCACATGGCAGCGGGGTCCACCTCCCCCAAGCAGCTGCATCACCTACTTGACCCTAAGTAGGTGCATCACCTGCTTGATTGAGGTTCTGCCACGTGTCGCTCCTCCATTGGCTTCCACGCGTCGTCTTTTTCCCTTCCTCGCGGGTTCGTAATCTCGTCTTACTTTAAGAGCTCATGTAATCCGAACTACGTAAGCTTGGTATATCCTTAAGCAACTTAAGTGTATAAGACTCTTAACTTAGTGTCTTACGTAGGTAAATCGAGTCCTACGACTCATTTCTTAGCCTCCAACTCTTTCCGGATTCTTATGAATCTATCTCCAACCTCCCTTCTCGCGAGGTATCACAATTTTCTTTTCTTAGAGTTGTTTGATAGTGTCGTAGATTATCTGGCTCACATGATAGTGTCTAAGGAACTTAAGAAGATGTTCCGAGCTCAAGAGTGCGGGGTGTAACAGAAAAAATCCAAGAGGCCGCTAGAAAAAGGGTTCTATTTTCGAGTCTCTTTCCGATTTTTTCTACCTTTAATCTAGGTTTCCCCTAATGCCTCCTTGATTATTTCAAAGCTACGCTGATGGAATACTTTACTAAATGTTATGGCCAAAGCCATTGCTTCCAGCAATCTACATGGAGCCAACATCTGGAGGGGACATTCTTCTTTTTGTTACCATGCTTCTACCCAAAGGTGATTAGTTACCAATGAAGACATGAATCGTCGAATTGAATCTGTACAATTTCTCAATCTTGATTGTTGGTGGAATATTTCTTATTAATATTAAACATCTTAATAGTAGAACTACTTTTGTACTACTAAACAAGGAAACTTTTTGTTTCCTTTGTTAGAATAAACGCCACTTATTTTAGTTTACATTCAAACCAAAGTAAACCAAGCCTAAGCGGTGTCATGACATCTTGTTAATATTTATTAAGGAGTTTGATGTTATCTAAAATCGGATGACACAAAGCGAACTAGAATATGCTGATTGATCCAGGTAGCGATAGGCTCTAATTGAAAGGAACCGCGCGCGTCTGAAGCATGAACAGAATCGCCTTTGTTTTAAAGGTTTTTTTTTTGCAAAGGTGGCCCTTTTCTTTCCTCAAACCGATGACTTGCTTGTTCAGTACTGCTAACTATTATACGAGGATGTCGCCCCCTCAGGAATACCAATAGCTTCATTTGTTCAATCTCATACAAGTTAGGTTGTGGTTGTATTGGCTACAAGTAGAATGACATAGATCTCTTTTTTTCAAATAGGAAAGGCAAATCCTAATCATCAAGTAAGATGGGATTATTTAAATACGAAACTGCCTAAAAAAGGAAACTATATCAACAAGAGCAATCACAGCTTATTCATCGAGAAGCCACTCACGGCACACTGACGAAATCATCTCCAAGAAGGTCTTCTTGCATAGGCATACTACTTATCGGTTCTTTGCTAATTCATGATTGAATACAACCTAGGAAGAGTTTTACACGAATCTATCTTTCTTTATTGTGCTTTTGATCCTCTCAATGGAAGAATAAAACCATTAGTGGAAAGATCTATTGTTCGATCTACTAGGGGGCGATAAAACCAATATAGTATCGTTAATCCCCCTAGCTTGCCTTTCGAATTAAACAGTTATGAAATATACAGATCGAGTCTTGGGTTCAACAGCTAGATCAATTGTAAGTCATCTCCTAGCCTTCTTTACTTGTTTTGTTGCGCTCACTCACTTTGAAATTCCATGCCCTAAAGTAAAGGGAAGGAGAGAGGGAAAAAGAAGGAAAGTTGCTTGTCCAAAGTGTAAGGAAGAGGGGTTTTTCTTTGCTGGCCTTTTCATCGAGAGATGTCATATTCTCAGCCTAGCTAAAGTGGGGTAGCACTATTCACTTGAAGTAAAGTGTCCCTTGCTTGCGTTGGGATTGGTGTATTAGTTTTTAAAAGCCCTAGAAATGCCCTTCCTAGGTCTTTTGACTTCTGCATAGAATGGGGATTCTTCTCTGTCCCTACACAAGCTTTCCAAGACTTAGCATAGAGCTGGGTGATTGAATTCAAAGGATTCAAGGTGTACCCTCATTATGGAATCCAAGTCTTATGGATCAATGAAGAATTGAAGATCCTTTCTACCATAATAAATTAGTTGATAGAGAGAGGAAATTTGGTTACGAGTGGAAAAACAAAACTCTATTTACAGGAAATTGTGCACTATGACCTCGTATTTCTTGGATGAAAGTCCCTAGGTTTGTAGGCCTTGTCGTATGAATTCCACCCATTTAGGGTTCTTATTAGGGTGATTTATATAGTGGTCCAGGAGTAGGAGCTCGGATGGAACAATACCAAATAGGGAATGAAGTCATTCTCATATTTCCATATGCATTCACATTCATGAAAGGCTTCGTGATGGAATCCTGGAAAATTTGAGAAAAAGGGGAAATGTCCACAAAAGGGTTTATGGGGCGTAGTGGACTCCACGGACCATAGACCTCTCCATGAAGTTGTCTCCCCAAATACCCTAAGATAAGTGAAGATCGCAATTGGATCTTCGACCCATAGGGATCAACACGGGCCCTGATCGCCTTCATGGAAGTTGACTAACCTAACTCTAGTCCCCTTTTAGGCCCATAATCATCAATACAGGTGTAACAACCTGAACCGTCGTTAATTTTGATTTAAAATAAATCACAAGAAATTGGGATTATCTGGGTCCCACCATCCCTCTAGGGAAGGATGGTCCTACCGAGACGGCATCGCCAGAGCAGGAATAAGCCACCAGAGAGGGAAATCATGCAACAGAACTTAAGTCATGAATTTTCTTAATTTCTCCACTACTCCCAAGTTGATGTTAGAGGCGAGGGTTTCTGCAAAACCCTCTAAAAAGGCTTCTCTTGAATGAAGAATAGAAGGGGGGAATTATCACTTTTAGAAAGCTTTAACCCACGGGATTCAATCTGGTCTTTTCCATGGAATATCTGGAACTAATGATTGCAGCAGTATTATCTCTCCGCTAATGCTTGGCGCCCAGGTAGGCTAGGCTTCTCTTTTCTAAGTAGTAAGCCTATACCTACTGTGTAATATAGAAAGAAAATTAATGAGAATTCATAAACTAAGTTGTGGTTCATGGGTTACGGGCAGAGATCTGATTGTGTTAGGGTCAAATTTGAATGTGACCTGGGTAAAAAGGTGTTGTAGTGAATTGAGAAGTTATTGATTATGATATTTTTGATGTGCAGCTAGTTAATTTATATCGGGTGCATAAATTTATACAGAAAAGTAAAACTAGTAGATTTTGAGGTTAGACCTGTAAAGTTTTGTAGTGTAGATGTTAATTATTTCTGAAATTGTCTTAAATGTGTAATTGAGTTACTTAAGATATGCCTAAATGTATACATATAAGGGTAATAGGTTAGTCCTTTTATAAATGAGCACTTGTTGGCCTATTTTTTGATGAACCTGTTCTTGGTGATATAAATATTGTGAATACTGAATGTAATTATGAATGTGGTATGTTTGAATCGGATGTCATGTTCCGACATATATATGAATTGGGTGTCACATTACGATATGTATTTGGATTGAGTGTCATATTCTGATATATTCTTGGATCGGGTGTCACGTTTGGACACAAATATGACTAAATTAGGTCCATAAGAGGGCCAAGTATGTGTATGGATGGTTCCATGAGAGAACCTGATGATACATGTATTTTCATGTAAAAATAAGGTTAGTGGTAGATGAGCCATTTACTAAAAACTATAAATGAACTATTGAGTTGAGGTGTGCTCGATATAGAGAATTATGATCATCAATAAACTTATTAGTGGGTAAGAGGATGGGCCCTATTAGGCCTGGATGTGATCTATATGGTATAATCATATTCTATATTTATACACTTAGAAGTTGAGGTTTCTAGTTGCCAGAGAGTGTTACCATTGTGATTTCCATGAATAACTAAGGTAGGGATAGTGGCTATTTAGAACTCAGGTGAGTTGGAGAGTATGGTTGTGAGAAGGATATGTTTTATGTTTTGAGACAATTAGACCAACTAGTAAGGGTTGGGTGAAATCATTGAACGATTAAGGTTCTAGGTGGAGAATATTGGGTTGATGAAATAGTAGTAAGGTGGCCCCTAACCCACAAGTTTTAAGTTATGACAAGGGTGGTAGTGGAATCGTGTTGTTTAGGGTGGTGAATACCCTAAGGGTGAGAATAAAGAGTGTGCTTATTGGGCTAGGTGACTAAATTGAGGAAGTCAAAGTATTATGATATCTTTTATTTCTTTGTTCATATATTATGCAGTGGATATTAGATGGAACGATGATGTCTACCAGTACATGTTATTTATACTGATACTACTCCTGCTATGCTACTTGGCATAGTCTGGTTGTAGGGTCTGTTATGTCTCTTAGGTGAATACGAGGGCGATCCTCCACCAGCTTCTATTTTTCCCTTATCTTGGTGTAATCTGGGTCATTGGCCTTTTATTTTATTTCTACTCTTAGTAGCTCTTGTACATGTTTAGACTAGTATCCTTGGGGGGTGTTGTATAATTATATAAGCTAGTCTTTAACATAGTTTCTTTAGAAATTTTGTTTTTATTATTCAAGTTTGTTTTAAATTCTGCAATTGTTCTTATATGAGGTTTCTTCTGCTCAGGTCATGATGTGGGTGCCCACACGGCTTGGTAGGTTGGGTCATGATAATTGGTATCAAAGCCCAGGTTACCTATCTCCTCGTACAAGAGAAAGTGTGGAATAGACTCTTGAGGATTGGTATGTTGACGTCAATATGTAATCTTCACAAATCTATGAAGCATTTTAGGAAATAGTTTCATTTCTTCTCTCCTATCATGTAGTTTTTTGCTTGTGGTGTGGGTTGAATCCAATTGATATCTCTGAATTCTAATTGGTATCTCAAAGAAGTAAACTTGATTTCATTGTCATGGCTGAATGGACACACGCAAGAAGAATTGGAACTAAGAAGGTTCTAATTGGTATCTGGCCTTACAGGCTGTGTAAGTGCATGGATGATCAGTTGAATGTCATCCATGAAGTAAACTAATTAAATAAATTGACTTGTTTGTATGTTGTAGCCTTACATTGTGATTATGTGTATAGTGTTGCCTAAAGTATCTGCAATGTGTGAAGTGTACTTATATGAATGGTTGAAATTATGTGAGACATGATTGCATAGGTTTCTGTTAACTTGTTGTCAGAAAGGGGGTCCTAACTTGGTCATGTGTAATGGTCTAATGATAAACCACAAGGTTATTAATGAACGAATTACTGACGTGTGAAATGATATACTCGTAGGAGGGAATACAACTCTTAATTGTGTGTGGACTTACCATTGGTAAAGATGGAAAGGAAAAGAATGAATTATGACTGTAGAGAAACTCTGATTTTGGGACAGTCTGGACTGGTTTGGAACTATGTGAGAAAAGGGATATTGTTTCATAATAGTGGAAATTGTTGTTATGAAAGATCTCCTTAACATGTTTCATAACTAGTTTGAAATAAAGTGTTGCTGAATTGTGTCTATCTGATGTGAGGGATTGAACCATTGGATCGAGTTGGTAAGAACTTGATGTCATAAGTGGTTTTAAATGATGCCTTATTTAATTTGATGTCCTTGGTTCTAAGCGGAGCGATAATCCCCTATGTGTAGTGTTGGGTTCGACTCTGGGACAGTCCACATCAAAATTTTTGTGGAAAAAGGAGTCATAGGGGTTGAGTTTAACCTGGGGGAATCTAAGGGGGAATAGAAGACAAGAAGAATGCCCAAGGGAATTGTCTGAAGCTACTATCTCGGCAAATCCCGCTAGAACGGGAATTATCCTGCCAGGGCGGGATCTCGCGAGACAGAGACCTCAGAAAAGAGTCTCTTTTTTCCCCTGCTTTTGTAATGAACTCCAAAGAACTTTTGGCTACCTCTAATGTTAATATAGTAACCGACAAGGACTGAATAACCTTAAAACGATGGTATTAGTATGTACAGTGATGCAAGAAAATTAAAAGAATCTAGTGCTTATAAAAGTTAGAAGAATAGTAAAGGAAAGAAGTAAATTATTTGTTTCTTGTCCAAATGGGGCAACCAAATCAAATAAGAAAAGCCTAACAGAGGCAATGAGGGAGTGTCGACATCTAAATCTAGGTTCTCTGGAAGGTACTCTCCTGCCCCGACCCCGTTCAGTTAAGGGAACTCGCAAAAATCTTCGGGTTCCAAACTGGGTAATTCCCTCTAGGGAGAGACACAGAAGACGATGGTCTTGATATTCTTCCACATCCTCATCATGAGGTGGTCCCTCTCTATGCTCTTTCTCCTCTCCTACTGCAATTGACGATGAAGTATTTCCACCTCAATGGCAATAGCTGGTGGAACTAGAGCAGGGGTCTGGGCAAAGTGGCCTCCTAGTCGCCTCCGAATAGTGTCTAAGTCCTCCTCCAAGAAAGGGTCAACTGGTAGCTATGACCGAGTCGGAGAGGCGGCATCCTCATCCTCATCCTCGGATCTACTGCTATTTCCTGGCTTCTCTCAGCCCTGTCATCCCTTATCTTCTTTGGTATCAGAGAAGAGACTCTCCTGATAAGCAAGGGGTGGAAAACAGGGTCTATTGGGAGTACCTCATCGGAGTCTAGAAGTGGCACCTCAGTCGTCATGCACATAGAAGTGATTAGGCCCGACAGGAAGAATTCCTTCTTGTTACTATGGTAGAACATCTTCCACTCTGACACGATCTAGGCCCCCACATTTAGGCCTATCCTCTGAATAGCACAAGTCACCACTAGAGCCCTCGAAAAGGTCACATCAGTACGGTTCCTAGAAGGGAGAATCCTTCTGGCCACAAAGTGCAGCCATCTCTTTACACGTCAGACCAGTCGGTGCTAGTGATGCCCATGGTGCTGGGCTAGTAGACCCTGCTCTGGCACTTTGGGACCACCAAAGTATCTCGTAACCACTCTAGGTTCATCTTTCTCAGCCTAGCCTCATACTGCGTATTTGAGGCCTCCGGTACTTTGAGCACAACATTAATATAAGTAGGGCTCAAGGGGATGTCCACTCCTCAGATGCGAATGGTGGGGTTAGGATCATCCCAACGGATCGTAGGGTGGATGGCATAGAACTCCCTCACCCAACAAGTACATACGGAGTTAGGATATTCCGTCAAGGGACCGAACTTCTCTAGTCGGACATAGAAGGAAAGTATCTTGTCTACCATTTCTCATATGTTGAAGCCCCTCTTGGGAAGGAATTTGTTGTTTCAAAAGTCGTGGTGCCTTTTCTGAGAGGCTACATCGGGGAATTAGGTAAAGGGGAGGTTGGCATCGTCGTGGTGAGCCATAGTGAAGTATCTGCTAGTTTAACAAAATTTCAATTACACCAAAGAGGGTAAGTGTGAGATCTGGGGTTAAAGGGGAGAGGGTCTCTAAAATAAGGCTACTGCCTGGCAAAATCTCTCTAGAGCAGTAGGATTCTTCCAGCACGGACCCGCTAGAGAGGGATGAAGGCCGCCAGAGCGGGCTTCATCCTGGATGAACACCAGGCGCGATCCATGGCGCCTCTTCACCCCAACTCATAAATTTGATCCAAATTTTTGTAGATCAGTACTCCTAAGTGTCCTAGCACATTATCTACAAAGGAATTTGGGTCAAAAACTCTAAATAGATAGCGTAATCAAGTTTTGGGTCATCAAAAACCTTTCAACTTCCACCCCTACAATCTAGTCTGATTTGGGTGAAAATCAATGTTAACCTTACGCCCAAGACATCAGGGAGATGTTGTGGACATAAAGAGAGGTCCATGCTACGTTAATCTAGCAATGCTAGTGAAATATTTCTAAGGGAGTCATAAACTACCCTATTGGCCTTTGATTTTATGAATTCCTAGCATGATTGAGAACTAAATGTAAAAATTAGTATGAAGTTAAAGTTAAGAATGAGTTCTTATCATTACACATACGGACATAGTAGAAGGTTTGAGAGATTTTTGGGAGATTTTGAGTGAGGGAATGTGAAAACTAGGAGAAACCATTCTTCTCCCATCCTTTACTGATCGCACCATCCCGCTAGGGCGGTAGTATCCCACTCTTGCAGTGCCGCCTCAGTGGAAATATTCTTGCTAGAGTAAAATGGGGCAGGTTAGTGTGGTTTGAAAGTGGGTCCACCTCCTTTGGGTATTACCTATTAAGTGTGTATTGGAGGTGATTTCATTCGCATCGTAACACGCAGTATGCAAATTTTCCTTAGATTATGGGCAGCGGTTGTTCCTAGAATGAGCACTAAACCTGCTCTACCTTTCTCTGTGGTCGTTCAGGAATGAACGAGGGGTAAATTGGTATCTATTATAACAACCCGAACCATCGTTAATTTTGATTTAAAATAAATCACAAGAAATTAGGCTTGCCTAGGTCCCACCATCCTGCCAGAATAGGATGGTCCCACCAGGGTCGCACCACCAGAGAGGGAATAAGGCTGCCAGAGAGCGAAATCATGGGAAAGAACTTAAGTCGCAAATTTCTTATTTTCTCCACTTCTCCCAAGTTGATGTTAGAGAAGAGGGTTTCTACAAAACCCTCCAAAAAAGATGCTCTTGAATGAAGAATAGGAGGGGAGGGAATCGTAGCTTTTGGAAAGCTTCAACCCATGGGATTCAATCTGATCTTGCCCATGGAACACCTGGAACCAATGATTTCAGCAGTGTTATCTCTCCATTAATTTTTGTTGTCCAGGTAGGCTAGGCTTCTCTTTTTTGAGTAGTAAACCTATACCTACTGTGTTATATGGAAGGAAAATTAATGAGAATTCATATACTATGTTATGGTTCATGGATTATGGGCAGAGATCCGATTGTCATAGAGTCAAATTTGAATGTGACCAGGGTAGAAAGGTGGTGTAGTGAATTGAAAAGTTATTGATTGTGAGGTTTTTGGTGTGTAGCTAGTTAATTTATATCGAGCATAGAAATTTATACAAAAAAGTAAAATTAGTAGATTTTGAGGTTAGACCTATAAAGTTTTGTAGTATGGACGTTGATTATTCTTTAAATTGTCTTAAATGTGTCATTGAGTTACTATGATATGCCTAAACAAGTACAGATAAGGGTAATAGGTTAGTCATTATATAAATGAGCACTTGCTAGCCTATTTTGTGATAAACCTATTTTTGGTGATATAAATGTTCAGAATACTGAATGTAATTGTGAATGTGGTATGTTTGAATTGGGTGTCATATTTCAACACATACATGGATCGGGTGTCATGTTTCGACATGTATTTAGAATGGGTGTCACGTTCCGACACTTTTTGGATCCGGTATCATATTTCAACACATTCTTCGATTGAGTGTCACCTTCGGATACAAATATGACTGAATTGTGTCCCCTGAAAGGGCCAAGTATATATGTGTATGGATGGTCCCATTAGATGACCTGATGATACATGTATTTTCATGTAATAATACGGTTAGTGGTAGATGAACCATGAACTAAGAACTATAAATGAACTTTTGATTGAGGTGTGCTCGATATAGAGAATTATGATCATCAATGCACTTATTGGTGGGTAAGAGGATGGACCCTGTTAGGCCTGAATGTGATCTATATGGTATAATCATATTCTATATTTATACACTTATAAGTTGAGGTTTCTAGTTGCTAGAAAGTGTTACCATTGTGATTTCCATGAATAATTGAGGTAGGGATAGTGTCTATTTAGAACTCAGGTGAGTTGGAGAGTGTGGTAGTGAGACAGATATGCTTTATGTTGTGAGACAATTAGACCAACTAGTGAGGGTTGGGCAAAATCATTGAACACTTAAGGTTGCTAGGTGGGGACTGTTGGAGTGATGGAATAATAGTAACGTAGTCCCTAACCTATAGATTTTATGTTGTAACGAGGGTGGTAGTAGAATCGTGTTGTTTAGGGTGGTGAATACCCTAAGGGTGAGAATAAGGAGTGCACTTAATGGGCTGAGATGACTAAATTGAGGAAATCTAAGTATTGTGATATCTCTTATTTCTCTGTTCATATATTATGCGGTGGATATCAGATTGAACGATGATACCTACTAGTACATATTGTTTGTAGTGATAGTACTCTTTCTATGCTACTTGGCATATTCCAGTTGATAGGTTAATTATGTCTCTTAGGTTAAGATGAAGGCGATCCTCTGGTAGCTTCTATTTTTCCCTTATCTTGGTGGAAGCTGGGTCATTGGTAGCTCTTGTACAAGTTTAGACTAGTATCCTTGGGGGATTTTGTATAATTGTATAAGTTGGTCTTTAACATAGTTTTCTTTCGAAATTTTGGTTTTATTATTCAAGTTTTTTTAAAATTCCGCAGCTGTTCTTATATAAGGGTTCTCCTTCTCAAGTCATAAAGTGGGTGCCCGCACGGCCCAGTGGGTTGGGTCGTGACAACAGGCTGTGGTGACCTCCCATCCAGGTGCCTTGTCTAGTTAAGTTAGGGGTGTTTTGGTCTTCCTTATTTTCTCTGGGTGGTTTTGGGGTTAAATCCTATTCTATTAACTACCCTAAATCCTTCTAATTCTCTCATTATCACCCTAACACCCAAATTACCAAATCATCTCTTTAAAAGCTCTCTCAAGGTCTTCTTCTTCCACAAGCAAAGTTTCCATGAGAATTCAAGTTCAAGCCTTCTATTCAAGTGTATTAGGGTTCCAAAGTGTCTAAGGTGTGGGAATTCATTCATGGATCCTTTCATCCATTGATTCCCATGATTTTACTTCAATCCTCTTTATGAAATTCCATTCTAAAGCCTTAATTCTCATGATATTACATTGGGTCTTCTCAATTATGGTCTAATTCGTTAGTATTGATCTAATTATGCACAATTCTCATTACATTACATGGTTTCAAGTTAATTTTCATTGACCCATGTCATATGCTACTTTCAAGTATGTTTTCAAGGATTTATGATCATGAATTTTAAAGGATTTCAATGAATGTTTTATGAATGATTATCAACGCTTATCAATGACTTGTGGAAAGTAATGAATGATGATGAGCTATGACCTCAATGATGTTTCAAGCAAAGTATTAAGGTTCTTGTTGACACCCAATTTTGGTCCTCCACAACGTAATTTAAAAAAATCGAGTTTCTTCAATTTTAAATAATTTTAAAATAATTAGCTTGCAAAAGTCCAAAAATATTTTTTTATTATTATTTTAAATTAATTTTGGCATTTTTTTATAATTCTTGAATAATATATATATATATATACATATATATATATTATTTTATTATTATTTATATAATTATTACTTCTTATCATTATTCGAAAATCGTCTCAAAAAGATTTTTATTTTAAACTAAATATTTTATTAAGTAGTTTGGCTTATTTAATAGACTCATATTTTAAGTTAATTAGTTTAAACTTAAGTTAATTATTTTACTTTGTCAAAATTAAGAAGTTTATTAATTAATTGATGTTTATTCATCTTATTTTAATTTTAGCATTCTTCAATTTTTAAATAAATTGAAATAATTAGCTTTTATAAAATTTGAAATATTTTCTAAGTTATTTTAAAATAATTTTGTCATTGCTATTGTTTTAAGATAATATATATAGTTTTGTATAATTATTACCTTTTCGGAATATTCAAAATTGATCTCAAGAAATATATTTTTTTAATTATTTCGTAAATTAGTATCTTTTATTTTTGAATTAATTAGTTTATAATTAGGTTAGTTATTTTATTTTGTTAGAATTAAAAAGCTTGTTAATTAATTAGTGTTAATTTGTCTTATTTAAATTTTAGCCGACTTCACTACTTAATTTTATTTTGATTTCATGTGGCCCTTTTCCTAATTACAAATCTAATCACATTTTTGACTCCTTTTTAATCCCTGTAGTCATTTTATAGCCAACACCTAACTACCCTAAACAATTCCAAATTCCATTTCTACATATAATTTACTCCTACGTGTCCAATTCCCTAACCAATCTACCATCTACCATTATAATTACAATACCACAACATGCAACAACACACCTGGCAACTAACTTGCCCGTTTTCCCACACCTATCCATTACTATTTTCCAACACCACATATAAATATACAATCCATTACAACATTCAATATACATTACACTACTATGTTAAATATACAATTTATTCCGCTCCAGTAAACAACATTATTCCGGCAGCCCATAGCCCACCGACCCCATTCCCAAAACATTCCCTATACTACCTACCCTTTCCCAAATAAATATATTCTCTCAATCAATTCTTATACTACAACAACCGACCCAACAACAAACATACTAAATATGCCCATCCCTCGTCGTCTTCCTTTTTCGCCCATTCCCCTCTTTTTGTTTTACCCATACTTACTAAAATATAATATTCTATCCGGCTACAAATTTTTGAATTTCAAATTCTCAAAAAAGTTCTAACTTTTGCCTATAATTACTACTCTAAATCCTTAATCGGAAGGAAAGCTTCAACACCCATAAAAAATATTATCCTTACACTCTGATATTTGAATATTTCTTAAAAGATTGTTTTGAATTGTCTCTCTATTGCACTTGACTTTACATCAAAAACGAGGTAGATTCGAGAACAATAACTTCCTAGTTCACTGCTCCACAAATGGTAATCTCAACTTCATCTTCATTTTAGTTTTATCTTGTCACGACCTAATTCCTTAGGTCATGATGGCACCTACTATAACCCACCAGTAGGTAAGCCAATCCGTCAACTAGAAACTTCAAGTAATGGGTTTGACGGAAAAAACTAAACAAGAGTGGTGAATTATAAAGATAGGCAGAAAGAATAAGCGGAAGTAAACCAAAACATGATATAAACAACTAAAGATCCCTCCCAAAACCTGGAAGTCACAAGTACAGAGCTTCTACAAAATAAAAGATGAGTACAAGTCCCAAAAGTGGATCGAAAATATATACAACAACTGGCTAGTCTCAAAAGGCAAAAGACGGGACATCCACACTGAAGGAGACATGAAAGATCCAAAAAGCCAAGTGCTCACCCTAGTCTTTGAAGCTGACTGCAACAGGCTTGATTTATCCACGGCGGTAGCTAATGCTCAATCCTGCATCATGAAGGTAAATGCAGAGTGTAGTATGAGTACCAAGACAACAGGTACCCAGTAGGCATCATAGGCCGAATGAGCATAAAAGGTAAAAATAATATGAAAAAGAGGAATAGCCTAAATAGGAGTCAACATAAGCATCAAAAGGGAAAAGAGTATTGCATATGAGAACTACAACTAACTATACTGAATTGGGCCCCCATAAGCCCAGTCGGGACACTCGTGCGCAAGTTAAATAAAAACCCGGATAAATCCCCACAAGTCCGCCGAGTACACATAATAGCTACAACTACTAAGGCTAGGAATCAAGAATTTGTGATGTCAGGAGCCAAAGTATTGTACCATTTCCAAACCCAAAATCTCCAAGAGCCAATCGATCTAAGGGTGACTTAGGGGTCGAGGCCGGGATTGGGACCCAGATGCTCACCCGAATGTTTAAAGTGGCTAAGGCGAGGACTGGGTACCCGGATGCTCATCGTAATACATCGGTATGATCGAAGTCGAGACTGGGTACCCGGTTGCTCGTCATACTAGCAAGCTGATAGAGGCCGGGGCTGAGTACCTGGATGCTCTTCGATAATTCAGAATGGAGGCCAGAACTTGGTACCCGGATGCTCACAGATAATTTATCCCATGCTGCCAAACATTCTACTTCGATCATAAAATCTAGTGTTGCCAACGCATCAGGAAAGTCACAATTATACCAATTTATGGATGAGGATATTTTTTCGAGCAAGGATAACGCCAAACTAAGGCCAAACTACCAAGCACTAGCCCACTACACCATTCTATAAGGATCTAAGTCCACCGGAGCAAGCCGAGGTATCTAAAGCAAGTTTACATCCTATACTAAGGCTAACATACTCCATAGTATCAACAACATGCTCATTCAACTCTCCTTATAATACTAACAAATAACGACAAGATACACATGCTTCTAAATATCCGGAAAAATCGATAACAAGCCTAAAGCATGATTTCTAACACCTGAGATATACAATTAAACTACCCAATAAAAATTCCAACTATTTCAACATGCTTTAACAGATTCCATCTCAATCTAAAGAAAGGTAAACCGTAGCCTACCTGTAGGCTAAACACGCATGTCGTAAATCGCTGTGTCGGAGCTTTTCCCTTTCGAACTACCTCGAAATACTGCCACGCTGGCAAAAATAGAACCACGATGTCGATACGATCATTTAGACACTAATTTCATAATTTTTAGAGACGGACCAATTTCGGGGACTAAAACGGAAAATGTGGGACCTGCATATGAAATTTGAGATTTGACCCCCAAAATAGGTTCTAAATGTCATCCAAGCTCACAAATCAGATTTATAACAAAATTTGTGGTGGGAAACTACGCGGGACGAGCATGCAACCAAAACTCATAAATTCCAACTAAAAGACCAAAAATGGCAGCATCAAAAACAGCTAATTCTAAAGAAAAAAGACCCTTTCAACCCAAAAATATTACACTATGACGATCCTTGCGAACAACCCCACAATCTAGCCTCAAGAATCACTCAAAACAAAATTATATTCACCAAGATACACTCTTTCAAAATTCAACAAAATTTCATTTCGAAAAAAGACTAAATCAGTAATTAAAAATGCATTTTTACCTCAAATAAATCTTCCCCTCATGTTTCTGAGATCACCACGAGATTCCTCATGAAATTTTCTTGAATTTAGACCCTTGAATCACCAAAATCGAATTTATATAGGCCAAGAAATAACTTCTCAAAGTTCTTCAAAAAATCATTCCAAAAATGGACACTGCTGCAAATAAAATCAAGATTTTTACCTGAATCAAATGCTCCAAATCAGTTTTCAAGCTCTCCAATACGTTCTTCATAAAATATCTCACAAGTTTGGCTTTTGAATCACTCAATTTGGAGCTTATAGCCCAAGATAAAGAGTTTTGAAGTTGAAGAAAATATCCCAAAAAAATATGCACTAGATATGCTATCCTACTAAATTCAACATTCCGGACTCAATGACGCATTCAGAATTCCCATACAAGATCATTTTAATAAAAAATGGGTCCACACTCAAGATCTCATTTAAGCCACATTCCACAATGGGCCTCTAGATTAGATCGAAAGCCTCAAAAGAGAATGAAGGGTAATTCTAGACCAAAATCGACATTCAGAACTAACCACACTGTCATAATTTTCATTCGAGTGCGTTTTTCAAAAATGTTGACCAAAGTCAACCACAGGCTAACCTTCAAAGTCAAAAACGTCAAATGACCCCAAACTCGTACCAATTATCTCGATAGTCATGCCAACTATGCTACTAGCCTAATTTGGCCATTTTCGGAGCTGATGGAACCATCAGAATTCAAATTCGTGGTCTCTTAGACCCGGAACTCCAAAAGTCGCAACTAAACCAACTTAGGCCTTTAAAATATCAAAATGGGCTCGGGACCTCTAAAAATTCAACCAATATTTCTTCTATACCAAAAACCATCTATTGAATCCAACGGAGTCATCGGAATTCCATTCCGAGCATCGGAACTCCCAAAGTTGACCAAAGTCGAACCTTGGCTTAAAATTCCTCAAATTCTCAACTCAAGGTCTCAAATCTTCGTTACAACTCCAAAACTGATTCCGTAAAGTCTTCTAGGACAATCTCGATATTTCGGAGCTGCTGGAATTGACGGAATTCCGTTCCGAGATCTGTAGCTTTGATTGATCCCAGATACCACTTTTTAATACTTAAAGCTTATGAAAACTCAAAATTTCTAAAGACTTAACTTTTCACAGGATTTTCTAAATACCAACACTCGAAACCAATCAAAAACGTCTCGAGGAAACTAAAGAGAGGGGTAAAATTGTCATTTTACAAAAATTCCAAAAAATGACCTTTAGGGTCATTACATATCTATCGTCTGAGTTTATAAATGGATTTAAAATCATATTTTAGAATTTCTTGATGTATGGAAACTATGTCATGAAGGTTACATTTATTTGTTTTGGTATTTTGGAATTTTTAGAAGTAGTGGTTTTGTTTCTGAGAATTCTTGTTTATAAATTAGAAGTCGTGTATTAATGCTTTCTCTAGTGTTAAGAAATTTTGTTGGCTAAAACAAAAACGTTGCCTAAACTAGTTAATCAGTTTGAATATCTTTTTTTATTATTTTTTAAATGACTCCATATGATTCTTGAAAAGTTGCAATAGCATAGTCAAAGTTCCTTCTTTTTTTCATGTTGAAGCAGTAAATAATGCTATATGTATTCAGATATATTGTGTTGTGTTGTGAATGGTATGGAGTTGCATAATTTTTGAAGTTTATGTTGTAGCTTATCTAACTTACTTCATAAACAATGTTGAGAATTAAATCGCTTGTCTAATTTTTCTCTTTCCATTTTTTTTTACATGTACACTTTGGGAGCATGAATGGAGTGTTCATAAATACTTTCACTTGCCGCAAGAGTCTTGCTATGAGACTCGATACTCGCCGCTAGATCTAAAACTCGTGTCTATCTGTCTTCATATTTTTGGTCTCTCTCAAAGGCATCCGAACCAATAGCGAAAGAAGGGGAGAGACGCTGTGGATATTTTCTTTCTTCTGTGATGATTAGTTATTTTTACGTACCTTACCTATCTTGCCTTTTAACTAGAATTCAATTATCTGATATGATCTGTGAACATGAGCATTTATGCACAATCACTAGAATTATACATTAGTATGGATTTTGGGTAGTACCTTTTCTTTAGAACAAAGAAAGATTTCTTACTAGTTAATTATAATAGTGATGGAAGTAGTCAAAAAGATCAACCTTTTGGGGTACATAATCTTTTCTTATTTCATAATTTGAAATCAGTTTTTTTATAAGTTTTAAATGTGGTTATTCCTTCCACCAATTTGGAGTCAAGAATATATATATATATATATTAATACATATTTTCTTTGTTTTTTTTAAAATTCAATGTCTAGTCTTTCTCTGGAAAATGACGTTTTGAAAATTTTTATCCATTTTGTTTCAAATCTATTTTTAAAGTCATGTCTTTAAATTTAAACATTGAGTTTCTTTTTACACAAAAACATTACTTGCATTTTGACATACAAAGGTATTTTCATATCATTTATACTTAGACTAATTAATTAATTTAAATTCGGCTGGTTAATCATTTCTCCATGAATCTTAAAGGATGTCTAATACATTCACTTGAAGATTAATTAAACCCTTACTTAGAAATTTTATTTAGTAGACCTTAAAATAGAGTTAACCTTTAATCAATAATAGATATAGTTACTTTATTATTATTTTTTTTATAAAATTTTCATTTGGTAAACTTTTAAAAGGCTTCATTTGCACCAGTTAAAAAAAAGTTCTGTTAAAACTTTGCAGTCTTTCAAAAAAAAAAAAGAGTTTTGTTGCATGTCCCTAAAATCTCTATTTTTTGTTGAAAGAATTTTCTGAATAACTTTACCTTTATTATAAATTAGTTACCCATCCCCACAATAGCTTTTTACTTTAAAAAGATGTCATGTTTTTTTTTAAAACTCATATTATTGTAAAACGTTTTTAAAAGGAGACATCTTATCATTCTATGAGCAGACGTCATATTTATTACATTTGTTTTAGCCATGGATTACGGATCAACAAAAAATGATTTTTTTTCTAATACAAATTAAAGGGAGCTTTTAAAGTTTTTAATTTTTTTTAACTTAGTAACTCAATTATATAATATTTCAGCACTCGTTTCTTTTTTTAAAAAATAATTAACCTAAGTATGATCGGTAATCGTTTTTTAACGAATTTAAAGGATTCCTATTACCTTTCCTTTAGGATGACTAGAACCCTTATCTAGAATAACATAAGTTAAGTAGACCATTAATTGGAGTATTTTAGCATTACATTAGTTAATTATTTAGGTATCTTAATTTACCTTAAAAATAATTAGGTGGCAACTCCTTAAGTTAAATAATTTAGGAATCACCAATATGTTTTACACTATTTGACGTGAGTTAAAATGGGGTATAACAACTTGACGACTCCGCTGCGAAAATATTAGGTTCTAAACCATAACAGACTTAGGTTAGTGATTAGAGTTTTCTTTATATTTGTATATTTTACCTTAATTGTTTGATGTTTTACTTATGTGACTCTTTACTTTCTATTGCTTCATATTAATTGTATGCTTGTTTTTGCTTTATGTAATTGTATATTTGTTATTGTTTTATGAAATTGTATATTTGTTACTATTTTATAAATTGTCATTACATTCATACTTCCTCCAATTCTAGAAAATTGACACTATCACACGTACACGTGAGGTGTGTTTTGCGCACTCACAATTTTTTTAAAAAATTCCAAAATTTAGGAGAGTTGGCATATGCGCAGGGTGTCCGGATCTTTTTTCGTGTGACTGTGTGGCCTTCTCACTCGAGTTGTCTACTCGGGAACCTTTGGTCTAGTAAGCCAAATCTTAGAAAAACATAAGATAGAGTTGTGCTTTCAATCTAGGTCATGCATACATACACCTTAGGTGGGTTGACCCTTGGTGTCAATTTCACATTTAGGAAAACCACCCATATGTCAAATGATTTTCACAACCCAATGACAATAAGCATATTTTTTACAACATGATAATGATAGACGTATCCAAGCCTGATTTTGACTTAGTAAGTTTGGAAAATGTGTCCTCAGTTTATTAATTTGTATTGTAGGATGGATTCAATACCTCAAGTGCCCAAAATTAGGATGGTTGAGGGTGTCCTTTACAAATTGAAGACGTGGTGGGAAAATTTCATCCCCAGTGAGAGACCAACAATTACGAAAAAATTGAGGTTCCTCACTATATTATTCAAGATCTCCCCCAACAAACATGTGTTTAGAGCGTTACTTCCATTTTGGGATCCAGATCGTATTGTCTTCGCATTCAGGGACTTTGACTAACACCTATGTTGGAGGAGATTCATTATACCACTAGTTTGAAATATCGAGGAAGTGGTCAGATTATTCCACACAGTCAGTCAGGGAAGAAGTTTCTTTGATACTTAGGATTGAAGAACACCAAGAAACTTGGGTGCTTCAAACATAATTGGGTTTCTTTGAATTACTTATATGAGAGGTACGGATGCTCAGACGGTTACAAATTATTCAGAAAAGAATTTTCTTGTACTTCTGGCCATTGACAAGTTAACCGTCCTATTGCATTTGTTATGGCTTTATTGAGAACTTTGGTATTCCCACGAGAACTTAGCACTTGTATATGCTCTGTGTCTAAAGCACTTTTCAAAGGAGTTGATGGAAAAGAAATCACCCTGGTTCCTATGATTTTGGATGAAATATTTAGAGCCCTTGGGAAGTGTAAAAGAGGGAAAACAAGCATCTTCGAAGGTTGCAATCTTTTTTCGCAAATTTGGACAAAGGAACATTTTTACCAATGTAACAACATGGCAGACATATTCTTTAGTAATACAAATCATATTAATAGATTTTATGATAGTGTCACGACCTAACTCCGTAGGCCGTGACTAGGGTCTAACCTGAACACCTGTATACATACCTATCAGATGTAGTCAAGCTGAACTACGAATAATATGATAACTTACATAAGAACTCCAATGGTTCATAACGCCTTCATATAAATACATCCCTATCATTTGTCTCCTAAGGAGTCACCACTAATCATATCATGAAAAGACATGCAAGCCGACAAGACTGCCATTATATATTAATATCCATAGCACATTGTATAGACACAGCTGAACAAAACTTACACACAACCCACACATACGTCTACAGAACTCTAAGAGTATCAATAGTATCATATAGAGGGACAGGGCCCCCACGTACCCCTGAATAAATGAATATATACATCAAAAAGATCGGTACCAAAAATCTAGGCTCCGGTACAATAAAGCACTCCAAAATAGCTGAGTGGAAATTCTAAGCTGGTGGATTCCGGAAATGGGTATCTGTACCTGCGGGCATGAAACGCATCCCCCCAAAGAGAGGGGCTCAGCACGTAATACGTACTGAGTATATAAAGCATAAAATATCATAAAGGATATCACATTTGAAATAAGGATTCAGTAGACAAATATAATAATCAGTAAATCACCGTACCTGCGTCTTATGAAATGAAGTCATGTATATCATCATCATATATCGTACCCGGCCTATTTTTGGACTCGGTGTCACAATTATATCATTATATCATCATATGTATATATATATATCGTACTTGGCCCTCTAGTAAATGACTCAGTGAATAAAGTAGTGTACACTTATACCGTACATGACCCATTATGGGACTCGGTGTCATAACCATATCATCATAACATTGTATCATCTTATACCGTACCCGACCCTTTAGCAAGGAACTTGGTGAATAATATAGTAAAACTATGCATGACAACATACCCGGCCCGGGACTCGATGAAAGAAGTAATAACAGTATGTACGAGTAGAGTAGTGAGTAACCATATGCAAATTAAATCATTTTCTGAGACTCAATAGAATAAGTAGAATAAACTTGCACTTGAGTATTAAAGGTGATAATCATATTAAATACCCTTTGAATGTCACTATGGACCATATCAAATGGAGCATCAGGAATCATAGACATGTATCAAGAGAATGCGAAACAACTTATGATATCAAATACATTTGTCATTGTAGAGTCTTTAGGAATAAGAGTTTATACATCCAACTACTATTTAACATAGAAGGCTCGAGGGCAGTAGCTTAGATACTTTAAGAGTTTTAACGTCAAGAGGTGAATAAGAGTCATGAATCATAGTCGGAACTTATGAACGAAATTATCCCAAAGCTCATATCATATATCACTTATAGATAAGACATGCCAAAAGAAAGAAAGGATAGTTTTATATACCTTTAGCGCTTATCCGTAACACAATGCGTGTACTCTTCCCGTAGTGCCTCTACCTATATTAAGACATCAAGAACTATGGTTAAGCTACAGGGAGATTCAAAACGTATTCTAATGTTAGTAACTCCTTTCTAGAAACTAGAAGACGTTTCCCTTATATTCAAACCAACTACATAATGACTAAGACAACATCAATAACCACACGTCCAAGTACCATATCAAGGCTATTCAATACAATACTTGAGAACCCTCCGAACAGCCTGCACAACATCCCAAACAGTCCACACTTACAACATTTGATAATAATCTACATATGACTATGACATGTTCAAGTTATTCTTAAGGATCCATAATCATAATTTTTTCATATAAACACCCCTATAACAGCCCAACCCACATACAACACAATTTATAATCTTAATTATCATTAATCTTCCAAGCTTAAAAAGAACAACAACAACATATCAAAACAGCCCCTAACCACAACATAAAGAGATGCCTAAAAGTCTTACGAACACCTATGAATATACCAAGAAAACCACATATGCTTCTCATAGGTTATCTCATACCATATTTTGATCCAAATTCATGACTTATACCAGCCCACACACGACCACAACATCATTCATTCACATGTATGAAAACCATGTTAATATCATCACAAGTTCCAGAACAGCCCACAAAATAAATTCAACCTCAACTTTAACCATTTCATTCCTTCACTCTCATCACATAATTCATGATAACAAGAACCAAAATACTACTTAAAATTAATTTATCAATTCCAACTACAACAACCCCCTTATACGGTTCAGCAACACTTTAACATCAACCTTCATAATTTCATAGATTCAATTTATATTTACACATTTACAATACATCTAAACCATTACTAAAATGTGTAAAAAGATGACTAGACCTTAGCTTAGCAATTTGATTCCTCAACTTGGCTAAAACTTGATGACTTCAATTAACTCAATTTTGCTGCTCCTAGGATCACCACACGTTACTGTAGACTTTCAAAAGGGTGGGACTACCTTATAAAAATTAGTTTTGGATCACTAATTAGGGATGAAAGTTCAGCTAGCCATGGCTGAAGCTCCAAGTCTCTCTATCTCTCTATTTCTAAAAATGTAGAAGATGAAAGAAATGAGGTCTTAGTCATTACTAGGCTTATATATGTTGTCTATGTGGGGTTGACATGTGTCCCTATGCTGTCCATGTTGTTGATATGTGTCCATTATGGACATGTGTCCCACATCCTTCATACACCAATCGGGTTCTACCACGTGTCTTGGTGGTTCCCACTTAGTGATCTAATTAACTTAATTAATCTTAATTAATCCCTAATTTCCACTTAATAATCTAGATCAATTAAAATTTATAACTAATTCGTGTATTAATTAAAAGAAGGAATAAAAGTCTCTATCTCGTACCGCAGAATAATCTTGTCCACTACTTTAAGAAAGTATGTGCATCACCTCCTTAATTCCTGTCACAAGTTTATAAGTAGTTGCATCACCTACTTGACCTTTCCATTTAAATGCAGTCCACACATTCTAAGTAGGTGCATCACCTACTTGTTCTTTTTAGTAGGTACCTTAAGAAGCTGTGTAGTCCTTGCTACTTAAGCTAGATGTGTGCTCAAGTAGCTTAATTATGTAAGACATCCAAACCAGTAGCTTAAGCAAGCAGGTCGATTATTGTGACAAGTTATTTGGCCTCGAACCCCTTTCAAATCCTTCCAAAACTATTTCAAACCATCACTACTCACATAGAACTAGTCTATGCAAGATATGGAGTGTTACATCCTCCCTCCCTTAGGATCATTTGATAACGTCATGGATCACATGGAATCTTTAGGGGAGCTTAAAAATGTTCCAATGTATAAAAGTACGAGATGTAACAGATAGGATGAAAAGGTTTGTGTCTCTAGTTGGTACTAATAATTGGCATGCGTTCTTGATTTCCTGCACTAGTGACCAAATATAATAGAAATAACCACTACTCTCATGTTCTATTATCTACATAAGATGTAGAGGGTGTTACTCTATCAAGCTTATTGGGTTGGGAGGTCTCTATCCATATGCTCTGATACACGTGCTCCAACAGTTTGGTCAAGCACAAGTAATTCCTCTTTGAGCAAACATAAAATTTTCTGAAATTTCCTTCGGATCAGAATTTAAAGTCCCTAGAGCTGATGAGATTCTTCATGAGTGGAATAATGTTATCACGATAGAGGTAGGAATTGTACCAGTAAGAAGAATTTCAGAATATCAGGCATGGCTTCAAGAGGATTGCAATAGCATAAGCCTAGAAGGTGAGCATGGTTTTGAGGATATTAGGACGATATTTGGATACGACATTGTCATCTTTAAACTAAAATAGTTACCTAGAGATATGGGCTCAAATGGCGAATATAATGCAGATTTTGGATAATGCGAGAGTAGGGCCAAGCAATATTGGAACATCATTCTCATTCCCTCAACCATCTTGATTATGAGCATAAATTAGGCCAAGTCTTAGGATTGTTTCCATATTATGTCATCTTTTCATGTATTTTTGTTATTATTGTACCCTTCTATTGTTATTTAACAAATATTTGGTATTTTGTCTTCCAAACTCGAGTTGTCTCAATTTAATGGCTTGAATCAATCTATTATAATCTTGTTTATTTGGCATTTAGGACCACCTCTGATATAAAAGAGGTCCCGTGCGTATTAGGAAACATTTGTGTTATGAATTTCTCCTTTTACTATGTGATTTATTTGCTATGTGATGCGTGTTTTCTCAACACTATTTGCCTAATTGATTGATTTAATCAAAAATTATCCACTTTATACTAATATTTTTCTCTCTTATTTTGTAAAGGTTCTTTTTCCTTTTCGATTTATTTCCCCAGAGGTTGATTTGCATTGACTGGGAACTGGCGGATCATCCATACTTCACTAGATCAAAAGCTTGATCATCCGCCGATATGGTTGATTCAAGTGCATTCGATCAAAGTACTTTGGGGCTTGTCACTATCCCAAGAGACGAACCTGAGGCTTCAGAGGGAAGGGATCCAATCCCTTATGATGAACACATTGCTAATCAGATGCAACAAATAGCCAATATGCAAAGTGAAATTGATCGACTTCGAAACCTTAATAATTTGTCCATCAACCTAAATACACCACTTCCTGACCATAGGGCAAATGCAACTATTCTACCTGTTGACTCTCCCTCACCTCAAGACTTTCCACCAAATCCTTCTCTTCTCAAAACCAATCTAACTACTCCCAAACAATCCATCAACCAATCAGAAGTCACTTTTACAAATATCAACTCACAACAAACCAATCCACTACCCCATAAATTTCCCAAACTCCAGTCCTTCAAGATACAACACACTTACCCAAGCTCCACTCACCAAAACTATCCTACTTACCCAAACTACCACACTCACCCAAACCAACTCGCTCACTCAAAAATACCAAGCAACCCAACAAGTACCAATGACACACACTATAATTACTAACACGAAATATGTGCCACAAGTATATATAGCGGAAGCTCAACCTTTTGTTACCCCAATCCTAGCCATGCCAGAAGTCGATCTATATGAGCAGATAGAGAAAGAAGCCAGGTCAAAAATAAATGAAAGTGTAGATAGGGAGATTCATAATTTGAAGGAAGCATTCCAAATTATCCAAGTCCACAAAAGGTGTGAATGACTTGACTATGAGAAATTTTGTGTTCATCTCAATGTTGAGTTGCCTGTGGGATATAAGGTACCAAAATTTGATGTATTTAATTGGGAAGGGAAATCCTTGAGCTCATTTAAGATTATATTGTGGCAAGCTAGTTGGAGTGGGGAAAGATGAGGCCATTAGAATGAAGTTATTTATAAGGAGTTTGACAGGAGAAGCCCTGTATTGGTACACAAGTCAAGATCTAAAGAAATGGCGTAGTTGGGGTACCATGGCACAAGAGTTCATGGATAGTTTCAAGTTTAACACTGAGGCTATACCAGATAGGTTTATTTCATAAAGTTGGAAAAGAAGTCAATGGAGTCTTTCATGGAGTATGCCATGAGGTGGAGAGTCCGATGATGGAAAATGAGATGACCTCTCTTTTTATACAATCTCAAAAGGATGCTACATACTATGAAAAGATGATAAGTATGGTAGGGAAAAAATTCTTTGAAGTTGTTAGGATGGGATAATTCATTGAAGAAGGTATTAAGAGTGGAAGAATCACTAATTTGGCAGCCTTGCAAGCAACCAGTAAGGAAATTTAGTCAGATTCAATTGGAGGAGCCCTTAAGAAGAAGAAGAACAGAGTGTCCTCTTTTATCACCATCCAGGAACGTCGTCCAAACCAAATGTTAACATACCAAAACCCATTACCCCAATCTTCATACTATAGTCAGTATACCCAAGTTCCTCATCCCTATTACCAAACTTCTGCTACCCCTTACCCAGTATACACCACTCAACCAATATATTATCCACTCAGAGCACCTACCTATCCAAATCCATCATGATACTAGCCTACATACCCATCTCAATCCCACTACTAATCAGAAAATCATCCATCTAGCCAAACCTTTATCCCAACTATATGAAAGGTTGAGAACCGCAGGGGTACTCCAACTAATCCAAAGATGAATTCCCAATCCCCTTCTAGCATGGTATGATGAGACTAAGCATTGTGCTTATCACTTTGGAGTTGCTGGACATGACACTGATAATTTTCTTACTCTCAAAGATAAGATTGAGGCATAGATCAAAGAAGGAGTTATTCAACTCAAAGGTGATACCCCTAATGTAAATAACAATCCTCTGCCAAACTATGAAAATATGAACATGATCACCATTGATAAAGAATGCAATTTGGAAGGGACCATTGTACCTATCAAAGAAGAGAAAAATATTACGACATCGGTATTTATTACTCCCATAATCATAGTCCAAGAAAGAATACCAATTGAAGTGGGAGTTCTGGTTCCCATCCTAAGATCACAGTTTTGGTGGCTCAATCAACTTCTTTTGACACCAAAGCGGTTCCTTGTAGTTACTCGACTGAGAAAAGGGACAAAGGAAAAGGAAAAATAGTTGTAGAAACTACTGCTGTGGGAATGACAAGATTTGGGCATTGTTATGCCCCTAAATAAGTTACACGAGCAAGATCCAAAAAGGAGAGTAACCAAAAAAGGGTTGTGACAAAAGATGAAATAGAGAATTTCTAGAGGAAAATACCAACGAAGAAATATTCTATTGTGGAACAGTTGAATAAAACTCCCATCCAAAATTTCCTTAATAGCATTATTGATGAATTTTGCAACTCATAGGAGCGCTTTGGTGAAAGTTCTAGCTGAAGCTTATGTTTCAGCCGAGATCACAAATGAGAGTTTTTTCAGCCATGGTAAGGCAAGTGTGGGAAGATAATAAAGTCTCTTTTCATGAAGATGAATTATCACTTGAAGGCTTGGGGAACAACAAAGTATTGAACATTATAATCAGGTGTAGGGACAAATTTATTTCTAAAGTTCTGATTGATAATGTTTCATCCGTTAACATGTGTCCTTTCATTACCCTTCGAGCTTTAGGAATTGATATTGGGAAAATTTGTGAAAGTCATGTAAGGGTTAGAGGTTTTGATGGGACACAAAGGGGAGTCACTGGAGAAATTGATTTGCCATTGTAAATTGGACCCGAGTAGTTCATAGTGGAATTTCAAGTATTTGACATATATACTAATTACAAATTATTACTTGGGAGGCCATGGAACTATATGGATGGTGCGGTCCCTTCTACCCTACACCAAAATTTGAAATTTGTTTGGAATCATCATAAAATTATTGTTTATGGAGTAGGTAATAAATCAATGTATCCTGACAACTCAATCCCAGTTGTTGAAAGTAAGGAAGAACTGAATGGATCTGTATTCCATACTAGGGAAATTATGTGTGCCACTCAAGTGTAAATGATAAAATTTCCATGTGTGCTTATGATGATGGCTTGGGAAATGCTAAATAATGGGTTCATGCCCAGGTCTTGGAGTGAACTTGGATGGAATAGTGGAACCAATTCAGTTTCCTGGAAAGAATAAAACTTTCGTTTAACATACGAGCCTACTCCTGAAGAAGTCTCATTGGATGATCTCAAAAGGAAAAGTGACATTACCTTACCACAACCCATCCCACTCATGAATCAGTCAGTTTCCAAGGCATTTGTTACACAAGAATCAAAGGAAGCCACTGAAGACAACCTCGTTGAAGTACTCAAAAACTTATTTATTGAAGAAACAGAATACAATATGATTTTGGAGGATTGTACCAGGATCCCAACCATATAGAATGTTAAACCTGGAGATGATTTGAGCAATTGGACTTGTTACCCATCCCAGTTCTCCTAGAATCTTGGTAGATGATTGTATTAAAATTAATAAAATAACATGATTCAAAATTGAGGCCTGAATCATGTGTATGAACTTAATATGTTTTGCCTCCACCTTTTGAAAGCTTAAATACCATATCTAAACTATGTTTTTTTGCTTTAAATTTCAAAAAATTTCCTTGATTATTAAGTTTGTTTTATTTTTCTCTCTCTTTCAGAAAGAAAACTAATAAATCTGTCAATATCAAAAATGTGACATGTAATAAAACAAGAGAACAAATTCCAAATATCAAACAATTTTTTATGGAATATGAAGAATATGTGCAGCCTAAAGAGTTGACTGAAGATTTTAAACATTTTGAGAATAAGGAAAATCCAAATTCGAATGAAATTGAGATGATAAATTTGGGAGATTCAGAACAAGTGAAAGAAGCAAGAATTAGCATCCATTTGACTCCATCCCAAATAAAGGAACTTATTAATCTTTTGAGATGATATATGGATGTATGCTCGTGGTCTTATGATTATATGCCGGTTCTAAGAACATACATTGTTTCACATAAGTTTCCGATTGATCCATCTTGCCCATAGGTCAAGCAAAAGCCAAGAAAAATCAAGCCTAATCTGAGTTTAAAAGTTAAGGAAGAAGTTTCCTAGCAATTTAATGCCAACGTCATTCGAGTCACAAAGTATCCTACATGGTTGGCCAACATACTGCCAGTGCCAAAGAAATATGGAAAAAATCAAAGTATGTGTAGATTATTGAGATATCAACAAGGCCATCCCGAAGGATGATTTCCCTCTTCCAAACATTCACATACTTATCGATAATTGTGCAAAGCACGAGTTGTAGTCATTTGTTGATTTCTTTATAGTATACCACAAGATTGTAATGGATGAAGAAGACGTTGAGAAAACGACATTCAACACACCTTGGGGAGTATATTGTTATCGGATGATGCCTTTTAGACTCAAGAGTGCAGGGACAACATACATGAGAGCTATGACTAACATTTTTCATGACATGATCCATAAGAATATTGAAGTCTATGTGGATAGTGTCATTATCAAGTCACGGAAGAGCTCAGATCACATTACAGATTTGAAGAAGTTCTTTGATAGGTTAAAGCGATATAATCTGAAATTAAATCCTGCAAAGTGTGCATTTGGTGTCCCTTCTGGAAAATTATTGGGTTTCATTATGAGTAGGAAGGGCATAAAATTGGATCCTTCAAAGATAAAGGCTATTCAAGACTTGCCTCCTCCAAAAAATCGAAAGGATGTAATGAGTTTTCTTGGTCATCTCAATTACATTAATCGATTCATTGCACAATTGACTATAATTTGTAAGCCAATCTTCAAGTTGTTAAAGAAAGATGCTTCTACCAAATGGACAAAAGATTATTAGCAAGCTTTTGATAGAATCAAGGAATATTTGTCTTGTCCACCTGTCTTGGTGCCTCCTAAACCTGGAAGACCATTGTTGCTATATTTATCTGTGTCGGATAATGCATTTGGATGCATGTTAGGATAATATGATGAAACTAGAAAGAAAGAACAGGCTATATACTACTTGAGTAAGAAATTCACACCTTACAAAGCTAAAAATACTTTATTGGAATACACTTGTTATGCCTTGGCTTGGGTTGCACAAAAGTTAAGATATTACTTATGTGCGTATACCACTTTTCTTATCTCAAGGATGGATCCACTCAAGCATATTTTTCAGAAGCTTATGCCTATTGGAAATCTAGCAAAATGGCAAATTTTGCATTTTGCTAAGTGAATTCGACATTATTTATCTCACTCAAAAAGACATCAAAGAAAAAGCACTTGCTGATCATCTTACTGAAAACCTTGTGGATGAAGAGTACAAGTCTCTTAAAACTTACTTCCTGGATGAAGAGGTATTGTTAATTAAGGAGGATATTTTAGAAGAATATCCTGGGTGAAGAATTTTCTTTGATGGTGCTGCGAACTCTAAAGGAGTCGGTGCTGGGGCAGTGCTAGTCTCAAAATCAAGTCAACATTATCCAGTCTCTACAAAGTTCAAGTTCCTATGCACTAACAATATGGCAGAATATAAGGCTTGTATTCTTGGACCTAGAATGGCTGTTGATATGAATATTCAAGAATTATTGGTTATAGGTGAGTCAAACTTATTGATTCATCAAGTACAAGGCGAATGAAGCACCAAGAATATGAAGATACTGGCCTATTTGCAATATGTGAAGGAATTATGCAAGAAATTTATCAAAATAGAATTATGGTATATTCCTAGAGCTCAAAATGAGTTTGCAGATGCTTTGGCAACCTATCTTCTATGATTCAACATCCAGACAAAAATTACATAGATTCGATCAAGATCAACGTGCAAGATCAACCGGCCTATTGTTCCCATGTAGATAAAGAATTGGATGGAAAACCTTGGTACTATGGAATTATAAGGTATCTCAAAAAAGGAAACTATATAGGAGGCATAAGCAATATTCAAAGGAGACCACTGCAGAGACTTGCAAATCACTTTTTCTTAAGTGGAGAAATCCTTTATAGGAGGACTCAAAATTTAGGATTATTAAGGTGTGTTGACTCTCAAGAGGTGAGCAAGTTGATTCAAGAAATACATGGGGGTACATGTGGGCCACACATGAATGGTTTTACTTTGGCAAAGAAGATTCTGCGGCTGGATATTTCTGGATGACCATGGAAACAAACTGTATTTATTTTGTGAGAAAATGTCATCAATGTCAGATTCATGGTGATTTAATCTGGGTTCCACCAAATGAACTCAATGTGACAAGTTCTCCTTGGCCATTCGCAGCCTGGTGCATGGATGTCATTGGTCTTATTGAGCTCGCCGCATCAAATAGACATAGGTTCATTTTGGTAGCTATTGATTACTTCAAAAATGGGTAGAAGCATCTCCATACAAGTCTGTGACAAAGAAAATAGTGATAGATTTTGTTCGTAACAACATTATTTGTAGATTTGGCATCCCTAATTCAATTATAACAGATAATAGAGCTAATATCAATAGCGGCTTGATGCATGAGATATGTGAGAAGCTCAAAATTATTCTCCGTAATTCCACTCCTTGTCGACCTCAGATGAATGGAGCAGTTGAGGCTGGCAACAAAAATATTAAAAGAATATTGCGGAAGATGATTGATAATTACAAGCATTGGCATGAGAATTTAGATTTTGCCCTTTTTGGCTATCGCACCACAATTAGGACTTTGACTGGGGCAATGGCTTATCTTTTAGTTTATGGAACAGAAGTAGTATTACCAATGGAAGTTGAGATACCATCTCTAAAGATTATCCAAGAAGATAAATTGAGTGATGCCAAATAGACACAAAGCCAATATGAACAGTTGATGCTTATTGATGAAAAGAGAATGAATGCAGTTTGTCACGAACAACTTTATCAACATAGAATGGCCAAAGCTTTCAATAAAAAGGTAAGATTGAGACAGTTCAGACCGGGACAATTGGTATTAAAATGGATTTTCCGCACTAAGACCAAGCTAAGTGGAAGTTTGTGCCTAACTAGCAAGGACCTTACATGTCTCACCGAGTATTGACTGGAGGAGGATTGATTCTAGCAGAAATAGATGGAAAGATATGGCCAAAAGCCATCAATTCAGATATGGTTAGGAAATACTATGTCTAAAATCTTTTATATTGTTTTCATGTAATATTTTTTGTTATGTATTGAAAACTACGTTTTGACCTGATTCCCTTGATGGGATACGTTGGAAACCCACATCGGGTCTGGTCTTTTAGTAGAAATTTCACAAAAAAGATCCCATTTATATGTAATATAAACTACGCTTGGACTGATTCCCTTGATGGGATACGTAGGAGGTCTACATTGGCTTAGGTCATATTATGAGAAATTTTTAGTTTCCCCTTTATTTTTTTTGTAAGAAACAATGTATGGTTTGATTCATATTGGATACATAGGCAACCTATGAAGGATTCGACCCCCTTGTTTCGAATTCTCAAGAAATGTATTCACAAATTACACTTGACGGGACAACAAGCAGCCTATATATGGCTCGATCTCATCATAATGGAATGCCAGCATCTCTCTTTCACCGAAACTGGGATAGTTTTGAGGGACATCATTGGAAGAAGACATCAAGAGAATTGAAGAGTATATGGCCAATCAAATAATCAGGTCGAAGAAACACTCCAGAAAAATGATGTTTTCTTCGTTTCATGACATGTCACAGTCTAAATATTTTTAGAAATTATTTATTACTATATCTATGTTTCTGTAATGACCCTTAAGGTCATTTTTGGAATTTTTGTAAAATGATCATTTTACCCCTCCCTTTAGTTGCTCCGAGTAATTTTTGATTGGTACTGGGTGTTGATTTTTAGAAAATCCTATGAAAAGTTAAGTCTTTGGAAATTTGAGTTTTCATAAGCTTTAAGTATTAAAAAGTGGTATTTGGGGTCAATCGGAGCTACAGGTCTCATAACGAAATTCCGTCGATTCCAACAGCTCCGAAATGTCAAAATTGGCTTACGATACTTTATGGAATCATTTTTGGAGTTGTAACGAAGATTTGAGGCCATGAGTTGAGAATTTGAGGAATTTTAATCCAAGGTTTGAATTTGGTCAACTTTTAGAGTTTCGATGCTTGGAATGAAATTCTGATGACTCTGTTGGATTCGAGAGATAGTTTTGGTCTAGGAGAAATGTTGGTTGAATTTTTAGAGGTCCCGAGCCCTTTTTGGTATTTTAAAGACCTAAGTTGGTTTAGTTGCGACTTTACGAGTTTCGGATCAAGAAGACCTCAAATTTGAATTTTGATGGTTCCATCAACTTCGAAATGGACAAATTAGGCTAGTGAAATTTTGGCATGACTATCGAGGCAATCGATACGAGTTTGGAGTCATTTGACGCTTTTGACTTTGAAAGTTAGTCTATGGTTGACCTTGGTCAACATTCTTGAAAAACGCATTCGAATAAAAATTCTGACAGTGCGATTAGTTTTAGAATATCGATTTTGGTCTAGAACGACCTTTGTTTGCTTTCTGAGGCCTCCGGTCTAATCTCAAGGCCCGTTGTGGATTGTGGCTTAAAATGATACTTGGGTGTGGGATCCACTATCTATTAAAATGATCTCATATGGAAATTTTGAATGGGACATTGAGTCCACAATGTCGATTTTAGTAGGTTAGCATATATGGTTTATTTTTATCGGAATCCGAACGAATCCCGAGTACACGGTCGGAGATTTTGGAAAAATCCAAAATCTTTTGCAGCATAGCAGCAACAACAACCCTTTTTTTGGGTTTTTGTCTCAACTTTAAAACCCTTTTTCTTGGGCTATAGAGCTCTAATTGGGTGATTCAAAAGACAAATCTGTGAGATGTTTTGAGGAGAACGCATTGGAGAGATTAAAAACTGATTTAGAGCATTCAATACAAGTTAAAATCTTGATTTTATATGTAGTAGTGTCCATTTTCGGAATAATTTTTTGAAGAACTTTGAGAAGTTATTTCTTGGCCTATATGAACCCGATTTTGGTGATTCAAGGGTTTAAATTCAAGAGAATTTCGTGAGGAATCTCTTGGTGAGATCATAAATTCAAGGGGAAGTTTCATTTGAGGTAAAACTGTATGTTTAGTTACTGATTTAGTCTTTTTTGGAATGAAATTTTGTTGAATTTTGGAAGAGTGTATTTTGGTCAATATAACTCCATTTTGAGTGATTCTTAAAGCTAGATTGTGGGGGTTTTCGTAAGGAATGTCACGGTGTAATTTTTTTTGATTGAGAGATTTTTATTTTTGAGAAATCGATGCATAAAGAGACTGCCTTATTTGTTTTCTTAGTTTGAAAATATGGGAATTGATTATTTGATCGTCTTACGTTATTTTTCCAGTCCAAATTGTGTTATAAATCTGAATTGTGAGCTTGGGGTGACGTTTGGAACCTATTTTGGGGGTAAAATCCAGAATTTAGTATGCAAGTCCCACAATTCCCGTTTTAGACTCCAAAATTGGTCCATCTCCAAAAATTATGAAATTAGTATCTAAACGACCGTATCGACATCGTGATTCTGTTTTTTATAGCATGGCAGCATTCTGAGGTCGTTCAAAAGGGAAAATCCCCAGGAAAGTGATTTGAAGCTCGTCTGTTTAACCTACAGGTAGGCTACGGTTTACCTTTCTTTAGATTGAGCTGGAATATGTGAAAGCATGTTGAAATAGTTGAAATTTTGGTTTGGTAATTTAATTGTATATCTCAGGTGTTAGAAGCATGTGTATCTTGTCGTTATTTATTAGTATTATAAGGAGAATTGAATGAGCATGTTGTTGATACTGTGGAGTGTGTTGGCCTTAGTATAGGATGTAAATTTTCTTTAGAT
Source organism: Solanum dulcamara (assembly GCF_947179165.1). Taxonomy (NCBI): domain Eukaryota; kingdom Viridiplantae; phylum Streptophyta; class Magnoliopsida; order Solanales; family Solanaceae; genus Solanum; species Solanum dulcamara. The sequence goes on from NC_077243.1 coordinate 28,887,405, forward strand.
CCCCTGACGTCGCTCCGATGGACTTAGATCCTTATAGAATGATATAGCGGGCTAGTGCCTGGTAATTTAGCCTTAGCCCGGCGTTACCCTTGCTCTTAAAAAAACCCTTATCCATAAATTGGTATAATCGTGACTTTCATGATATGTTGGCAACATTAGATTTCATGATCGTTGACTTTGGCTCCGGTTTATGTTTTGGCGGTATATTCGTTGACTCATTTGGAAAAAGATTTTCAGTGCTGTTCTAGTCTATTTGGGAAGGAGAATATTTGGCATCATGGGATAAATTATCTGTGAGCATTCGGATACCCAGTCCTGGCCTCCGTTTCAAATTATTGGAGAGCATCTGAGTATCTAGTCCCGGCCTCTGCCTCTGTCGGCTTGCTAGTATGATGAGCATCCGGGTACCCAGTCCTGACCTCGATCATATTGATGTTTTACGACGAGCATCCGGGTATCCAATCCTGACCTCGACTGTACTGATGTATTATGGCAAGCATCTAGGTACTCATTCCCGACCTTGTCCATTTTGAACATTCAGGTTGACGGGTTGGCTTACCTACTGGTGGGTTATAGTAGATGCCTTCATGACCTAAAGAATTGGGTCGTGACAGTATAATTTATCTTATTACTTTTAATATAATCTTTTCAATCAAGTATTTTCTTTTTATTCATTAGACAAGATCTAGAATGGACGGGGGTCGCAAGTCCAAACAAAGTTGAAAAAGAAGAAGTTTGAAGAGTAGAGCTTCAAATTCAGCGCGTAATCAACCTCTTCCAAAACTCATAATTTTTCTTTGAATGCAGGCTTGTCAGAATTATTGGCAAGTAAAGAAGCCAATAATGTTTACAGCCTCGAAAGTACCATACGCTGAATTGTTTGAATTTATAAGGGAAACTTATAAGCAAAGCTTGGTGTAATTTTCAAATATATTGATGCACAAATATTTCAATTGCACTACCTATGATATTAAATTACTCCCATAAATATTCTTAAATGCACTAGACAAATATTTTCAAATGTGCTGCACAAATGCTTTCAAATATCTTTAAACGCATTGAACAAATATTTTGAAATATCTTCAAATGCATTGCATAAATGCTTTCAAATGTTTTTAGATGCACTGCACAAATGCTTTCTAATATATTCAAATACACTGCACAAATACTTTCAAACATTATCAAATGTACTGCACAAATGCTTTCAGATATTTTAAAATGCGTTCCACATGGTTTTCAATTGCTTTCTAACGCATTGCACAAATGCTTTAAATACATTACAAAATTGCCTTTAGATAATTGCACGAAACACTTGTAAAAATCCAATATTTTCAGAGATGTCATTTTCATGAATCATTGACTTGAGAAACCTCATTTTCATAAATCACATAATTAAAAGTCACATTCTTTCTAAATCATTTGGCTAAAAGCCTCATCTTCATAAATCATTTGGGTTAATGTCTCATTTCATTAACCATCACTGAAAGGCATCATTCTCATAAATCATCGGCCTTTAAACTCCATTTTCATAAGCTTTGTTAAAGAATTTATTAAATCATTACGGTTTGCAAGGCCGCATTTTCATATATTCACATCCTAGAGGTGTCATTTCTATGAATTTATTGTACATCGCTTTATATTTAATGTTTATTTACTAATAGTCTTATCAAGTTTAAGTTTTGCAGAAGCCTTAGCACAACGTGGAACTATTTCTAAGCACTGAACTGAGGATATTTGTCGAAGAGTCAAACTCACCAACAATGGTCATGAGTCTACTCTCGAACTCTACTCAACCTATGTCTCACAGTTTAGGGTGTGTAGAAATTCCCACATCAAGTTTACGGCCAAATCACAAACCTTTTAGCAGTTCATAATTAGTTTCAAACCTTTTTCTTTGATCTATTTGCAAGTCTTAAAATCCAGTCTCATCATAACTCGATACTAGGACAATTTGGCTAGGCTTTACTTCGTTCCTTCAATATTCTCTCTTTGTTGAGTCCGGGTGTCAATTTCACTTTTATCCCTTTATACTGTCACTCTTTACCATCTTAAAAGTCCATTTTACTGCACTTCATTTTTAAATAACTCTTCACTTGTTCTATCTTATTCTTTTCCTTGGCCACCTCTATCATCATTTTCCTCATTCACTAATACCGACACAATTTTATGAATGATGGTGTTTTCAACACACTCCATCTTATTCTGGCACAACTTCAGAACTAAATGGCCTGATTTTCATGCAACCCGAGATATGCAGGCAGCTCAAAAACCAAAGTTCAGCCATAATCTATTCACAATTTTTTTTGTCTCCGTATTTTTATAAACTTCATTTCAATGTTGATGGTCGAGACAAAATTGGCTATTACGTCAACTTTCTTTGCCCAAAAAACTCTTTCATCGCCTCCGGTCAAAGAGGAACAAATGTTGACACCCAATTTTTTCCCTCCACAACGTAATTTAAATAAATCGAGTTTCTTTAATTTTAAACAATTTGAAAATAATTAGCTTGCAAAAGTCTAATTTTTTTTATTATTATTATTTTAAAGTAATTTTGGCATTTTTTATAATTCTTGAACAATATAGATAAATTTTATTTATATAATTATTACTTTTTATCATTATTCGAAAATTGTCTCAATTTTTTTTTATTTTAAACTAAATATTTTGTTAATTAGTTTGCTTAATTAAGAGACTCATATTTTAAGTTAATTAGTTTAAACTTAAGTTAATTATTTTACTTTGTCAAAATTAAGAAGTTTGTTAATTAATTGATGTTTATTCATCTTATTTTAATTTTAGCCTTCTTCAATTTTTAAATAAATAGAAATCATTAAATTTTATAAAACCCAAAATATTTTCAAATAATTTTGTCATCTCTATTGTTTTAAGATAATATATATAGTTTTGTATAATTATTACATTTTAGGAATATTCAAAATTGATCTAAATTTTTTTTTATTTTTTTTAATTACTTAGTAAATTAATAGCTTTTATTTTTTGAATTAATTAGCTTATAATTAGGTTATGTTAGAATTAAGAAACTTGTTAATTTATTAGTGTTAATTCATCCTATTTAAATTTTAGCCGACTTCACTACTTAGTTTTATTTTTATTTCATATGGCCCTTTTCCTAATTACAAATCTAACCACATTTTTTACTCCTTTTTAATCCTTGTAGTCATTTTTATAGCCACTTTTAATACACCTAACTACCCTAAATATTTCCAAATTCCATTTCTACATATAATCTACTCCTACGTGTTCAATTCCCTAACCAATCTACCACCTACCATTATAATTACAACACCACAACATGCAACAACACACCTGGCAATTAACTTGCCCGTTTTCCCACACCTATCCATTACTATTTTCCAACACCACATATAAATATACAATCCATTACAACATTCAATATACATTACACTACTATGTTAAATATACAATTTACTCTTCTCTAGCAAACAACATTATTCAGCAGCCCATAGCCCACTGACCCCATTCCCAAAACAGTCCCTATACCACCTACCCGTTCCCCAATAAATATATTCCCTCAATCAATCCTTATACTACTACAACAACCGACCCAACAACAAACATACTAAATATGCCCATCCCTCGTCATCTTCCTTTTCCGCCCATTCCCTAATATTCATCTGCCCATTCCCCTCTTTTTCTTTTTTAGTCACACTTACTACAATATAATATTCTACCCGACTATAAATATTTGAATTTCAAAATCTCAAAAAAGTTCTAAGTTTTACCTATAAATCCTACTCTAAATCCTTAGCCGGAAGGCAAGCTTCAACACACAAAAAAAAACTTCTTACACTCTAATATTTAATTATTTCTTAAAAGAATTTTTGAATTGTCTCTCTATTGCACTTGACTTTACTTGAAGAACGAGGGTAGATTCGAGGCCATAACTTCTCAGTTCACTGCCCCACAAACAGTAATCTCAACTTCACCTTCATTTTAGTTTTATCTATCATCTGAGTTTATAAATGGATTTAAAATCATATTTTAGAATTTCTTAATGTATGGAAACTATGTCATGAAGGTTACATTTATTTGTTTTGCTATTTTGGAATTTTTAGAAGTAATGGTTTTGTTTCTGAGAATTCTTGTTTATAAATTAGAAGTCATGTATTAAGCTTTCTCTAGTGTTAAGAAATCTTGTTGGCTAAAAAAACGTTGCCTAAACTAGTTAATCAATTTGAATATCTTTTCTTTTTTCTTATGGTTTAAATGCGACTCCATATGATTCTTGAAAAGTTGCAATAGCTTAGTCAAAGTTCCTTCTTGTTTTCATGTCATAACATTGCATCTTTAGGAATTATAGTGATTTACTGTCACGCTCTGGGAGGGTACCCTAGACGTAACCGGCACTCGAAAGTCATTCCTGGCCTTCAAGCGAACCACCTGATTCAGTCACACTATCATTCAATCACATTCACTCACTGGAGGATTCAATCATAAACACACTATTCTCATTATGGGGGCCGAAGGTCAAACACTATCAACTCAACAAAACAAATATAATAAGACTCCTCAAGTAACAGTCCAACCTCCCCACACTCTTATCTATGAAGCCTCTACCAAAGTCTAGGAGGTGCCAATGACAAGCCCATGGCTACCAACAATCAAAATAAAGGAACAACACAAAACTATACAGGGGGCTCAACATCCTCCGGAACTAGGAGGACTCACCAAGTAGCTGGAAGTGAGTAGATCATCAACGGTGCACCGGTTGATGATCTCTGATACCTGTCTCTGCATCATGAAACGATGCAGGCCAAATGACGTCAGTACGTGGAATGTACGAGTATGTAAAATGGCCGAATAAAACAACATCAGAAAAGGATCAACCAACTCAGAAATCTCAACTCATAAAGAAGTGACAACTCACTCAAGGGTCCTAAGTTTAACAAGAAATGGTTTAGATGGGACCAATTTACATGCCACTCAACTCGACTGACTCGGAACACTAGCAAGACCTAAATGGGAGTTTCGCTTATCCGACAACCATCACTTATGAGCCAGTGATAGTACAACAATCAGACGTTGTTGCCACGTCCGTCCATACCTTGCCAGGGCATGAATGCCTCCCTAATCATGGATTCCATCGATTATTCAAGTCCTATCATTTCAGGACAATAAAATGGGAAATATCTGACTTTAACGGTTCGATCCCACGGGAAGCATCCAACTTTAATGGTTCCATCCCTACCTATGTTGGCGGCGTAGTTTCTAGGGTTCAAGTATGGACTATACTCTCACCCGCTTCGGTGCTCGATACTCCTCCCATGAATCTATGCTCATAAAACTCCATCCAATCATCTCAAACAAGCCCTCACGGCTAGTTTCATTTAGGACCTTGCCAACTCATCAACTCTATCCTCAATTTAACTCATTTAAGTCACAATGGCAAGTCTCATTTAGGACCTTGCCAACTCATCAACTCTATCCTCAAATCAACTCATTCAAGTCTAAATTAGATATGCATTTATAACATCTCACAACATAACAAACCAATCCTCTCTTCATTTATCACCTCCTTAGGACTCATCACAACTCTAAGAATTTTAAACCAACAATTCAAGAGGAATAACACATTTAAGGGAATTGACACATTCAACATAATCACATGGTGAAGAAAATCAACCGAGCATATTAACAAACCATCTCCATCAACTCATGCTAACATAAAGGTTTTAGAAATTCTTAGCTCAACAACTTCAACACAATAAGAATCAAATTAATAGGAGACAAAACTCATTCAAACATAAACCATATCAAGAAACTCCATTCTCATGGACATCTAACCTCAAAGAAGAGTAGGGCACATGGGTGGACTCAACCCATGCTTTGAGTAGCCTTACATACCTTAGAATAGATTCTTAAAGAAACCTTGTTGTTGGGTTTTCAATAGAAACTTGGAGTCTTGAAGCTCTTGGAACAATTCCTTGTTGGAAATGGAGAAGAAGAAGAAGAAGAAGAGAGGGATTTCTAGGGATTTTTAGAGAGAGGGAGAGGCTGAAAAATGGTCCCAAAACGCCCAAGGCTTGAGTATATATAATTTGGGACAATTTCCAAATTGCCCTTTCTCCAAAATTCTGAAAAATAGACTGAAAACGCTCCTAGCGTGATAGTGGGGCGTCGCGCCATTGCGGCGCCAGGTCGATTAAGCCTAAAACCTGCACATCTGTTAGTGGTGCGCCGCTCCAAGGACCAAACTACTGAGGCATGTTCTTGGCGCGATAGTGGCGCGTCGTGCCCTTACAGCGCCAAGGCCATATCCCCAGTAGTTGCAACCCAGGCCTAAAATTCCTATCGAGCTAGTTCGTCTTAGGATCATCATATCTTTTGACTCCGAACTCCAAAAATTACATTCTTGGCGGCGTTGGAAAGAAGACTCGACGACCTTTAATTTAATAGTTCGTGGGCCATTCAGATTGTTGTCTTTCAAAAAGTAGGGTCGTTAGAAGTCGACCCCTTATACGAACCCGTCCTAAAACTTAGTCACGATGAATCTTTTGGACTTAGCTTGGTCCTAGGGGTCCTTTGTGACCCCACATCACTTCCACCACGCTTCAATTACTCAGGGACTCATCTTAACTCAAGCATATCCTTCACAATAATAGAGTTCGACCCTACCCAAATACAAGAAAGGTCCGAATCTTTAGGGAAATTTTTTTTGGGGTATTACATTTACCTTCTTCAAATTGACCATGGATATAAAAGACATGGTTTCCAACTTGGTTTTTTTTTGTCAAGTCGATGTTGAAGCGGTAAATAATGTTATATGTATTCAGATATATTGTGTTGTGTTGTGAATGGTATGGAGTTGCATAATTGTTGAAGTTTATGTTGTAGCTTGTCTAACTTACTTCATATAGAATGTTGAGAATTAAATCGCTTCTCCAATTTTTCTATTTTCATTTTTTTTACATGTACACTTTAGGAGCATGAATGGAGTGTTCATAAATATTTTCACTTGCCGCAAGTGTCTTGCGTTGAGACTCGATACTCGCTGCTAGATCTAAAACTCGTGTTTATCTATCTGCATATTTTTCGGTCTCTTTCAAAGGCATCCGAACCAATAGCGAAAGAAGAGGAGAGGCGTTGTGGATATTTTCTTGCTTCTGTGATGATTAGTTATTTTTACGTACCATACCTATCTTGTCTTTTTAACTAGAATTCAATTATCTGATATGATCTGTAAACATGAGCATTTATGCGCAATGACTAGAATTATACCTTAGTATTGATTTTGGGTAGTACCTTTTCTTTAGAACAAAGAAAGATCTCTTAGTAGTTAATTATAATAGTGATGGAAGTAGTCATAAAGATCAACCTTTTGGAGTACATAGTATTTTCTTATTTCATAATTTGAAATCAGTTTTTTTTCATAAGTTTTAAATGTGGTGATTCCTTCCACCAACTTTGGTGTCAAGAATATATATATATATATATATATATATATATATATATATATATAATAAATGTTTTCTTCAATGTCTAGTCTTTCTCTGGAAAAAGACATTTTGAAATCTTTTATCCATTTTGTTTCAAATCTATTTTTAAAGTCATGTCTTTAAATTCAAACTTTGAGTTTCTTTTTACACAAAAACATGACCAGCATTTTGACGTACAAAAGTATTTTTACATCTTTCATACTCAGCCTAATTAATTAATTTATGTTCGGCTGGTTGACCCTTTTTCCATGGATCTTAAAAGATGTCTAATCCATTCACTTGAGGATTAATTGAACCCTTAGAAATTTTGTTTAATAGACCTTAAAACAGAGTTAACCTTTAATCAATAATAGATTTTTACACAAGAACATGACCTGCATTTTGACGTACAAAGGTATTTTTACATCTTTCATACTCAGCCTAATTAATTAATTTATGTTCGGCTGGTTGACCCTTTTTCCATGGATCTTAAAAGATGTCTAATCCATTCACTTGAGGATTAATTGAACCCTTAGAAATTTTGTTTAGTAGACCTTAAAACAGAGTTAACCTTTAATCAATAATATATTTTTACACAAGAACATGACCTGCATTTTGACGTACAAAGGTATTTTCACATCTTTTATACTCAGTCTAATTAATTAATTTATGTTCGGCTGGTTAACTGTTTTTCCATGGATCATAAAGAATGTCTAATCCATTCACTTGAGGATTAATTGGATCCTTACTTAAAAATTTTATTTAGTAGACCTTAAAACAGAGTTAACCTTTAATCAATAATAGATGTAGTTACTTTATATATATATTTTTTTTAATAAAATTTTCATTTGGTAAACTTTTAAAAGGCTTGATTTGCACCAGTTGAAAAAAACAGCTTTGTTATAACTTTGTAGTCTTTCAAAAAAAAAAAAAGAGTTCTGTTGTATGTCCCGAAAATCTCTATTTTTTTTGAAAGAAATTTCTAAATAACTTTACCTTTATTATTAATTGGTTACCCATCCCCACAATAGCTTTTCACTTTAAAAAGAAGTCATGTTTTGTTTTTTCTTTTTAAACTCATATTATTCTAAAACGTTTTCAAAAGGAGACATCCTGTTATTCTATGAGCAGAGATCATATTTATTACATTTTTTAGCCATGGATTACAGATCAACAAAAAATGATTTTTTCTAATACAAATGCAAGGGAGCTTTTAAAGTTTTAAATTTCTTTTTAACTTGTAACTCAGTTATATAATCTTTTAGCAGTCATTTCTTTTTTTTTAAAAAATAATTAACCTAAGTTTGATCAGTAATCGTTTTTTAATCAATTTTAAAGAATGCCTGATACCTTCCCTTTAGAATGACTAGAACCCTTACCTAGAATAACATAAGTTAAAATATCATTAATTGGAGTATTTTAGCATTACAATAGTTAATTATTTATGTATTCTAATTGACTTTAAAAATAATTAGGTGGCAACTCCTTTAGTTAAATAATTTAGGAATCTTCAATATGTTGTACACTACTTGACGCGAGTTAAAATAGGGTATAACAGTTCTGATGTATTTTCCTCACACACTCGTGTTAAAGAGGTGAAAGTCTTTTCTCACCAACTCATGGATTCTTATGAATCAACCATGTTAATGAGCTACTCTTATGATTATTTTATGATAAAGAGTGATATCTATTATTGCCTTTTCTAATGACGTTAATGACTATGATTTATGACTTTCCGTTGGGATAATGACTAAACACCAAGAGGACTTTAAGATGGGGTTCAGTCCAGAAGCTCAAGTAGTTTCCCAAGGGAATCCTAGTAGCAGCCTTTATCCCTAACTATATTGACCGCGTAAGTTTCTTATGCTAATATGGCCTAGCTAGTGGATCCACATATAGCTCATGATGTTATGATGTTCTTACGGAATCTACCTTGGTAGAGTAGCCCATCCCTTCTTGATGTGGGAGTTATATCAGATTTTATTTTATAACTCGCATGGTCTAATATGTCGATTAAAGTTCCTATCCCACCCTAAGGTATATAAAAAAGTATAAGTTCTCATGATAATGTTTTATGATGTATTGACCATATGACAATGATATGTAAATGTTTCAAGGTCTTACTCATGTTTTAAGATATTGGAAATTCATCCATGTGCATATTATCTATGTTCTATTATCATTGTTCATGCATACTTCTCACATACTTAGTGCATTTCATGTATTAACGAATACTTTTGCCTATATTGTATTATATTGTAGGGTCCGACGATCATGCTCATCCTCTCGTTCATGGCTAGAGCTTATTACTATTCTCATATGTGGTGAATCCTCATGTTTCTAGGATAAGACATTATAGTTTATTTTTCTTATGACTATTTCATATTTTATATTGGGTGAACTAGGAGCCTGTCTTATGCCCCCGTCTTGATAGTATAGGTGTGTTAGATGTCATGGAGTCTATGTTATCTTTTCATTTCAAGTTTGACACTTATTCTATTTTATGGAGGCTATTCTTGTTGAAATTTACTTCCGCATCTATGGATGAGTCTTATAGCTTTAATTTTCTTATTTATGCTCATGTATGATATGCTAACAAGCTTGTTTGGGTCCTTCGGGATTCTAATCGCAGTGTCGCACCTAGGGTCTAGCTTGGGTTGTGAAAACTATATACAACAGTTCTGCCTAGTGAAAATAAAAAATACATAGATAATACAAAAAAAGGAAAAATAGTAGGTCTCGAACGCCAAGAGCTCACCACAATACAACATCAATAGTCGCAGGAGATCAAGATTTAATGGGGTGGATTGTACTAGGCACTACATCAAAAAAAGATGTAGAAGTGCATTGTGTGTAATGACCCTCCAGGTTATTTTCCCATCTACTATTTCTATTTCATCATTTAGAGCATTCCTATAGCGACCCTAGGTCATTTATGACCTGCTGGCGCTGATAGCTCAATTTCCTGGTTGTTTGTTTGGATTTTTTGTTGGTTTCTGTGTTAAGAGGCCATTTATAACTTGGAAAGTGTTTTTTGAGTTAAAGTGCGGGAAAACAACCTTGAAATGGATTTCTGACTGTTCTATCACCTCTAAAATGACCATATTAGGCTAGAAGCATCGTTAACTTTAGTCTCGGGGTTTTTGGTGCGAGTTTAAACCATTTTTAGCATTTTAGCTTTGAAAACTAGCCAGTGTTTGACTTTGGTCAACATTTTTGAAAAATGCACTCGGATGCACATTCTGACAGTGTGGTTAGTTTTGAAATATCGAGTTTGGTCTAGAATGACCTTTCATTTGAATCTTGAGGCTTTCAGACTTATTCCGAGCCCCTCAGTTGAATTTGATTTTAAATAACATTAGGAGTAGGACCTACATTCAGTCGTAATGACCTCGTATAGAAATTTCAACTGTGCCATTGAATCCAGATGGTCAAACTTGGTGGGGTAACATAGTTTGTTTGCGTGCATGGGGTTCCAAATGAATCCTGAACACCACATAGGAGACTTTAAAAATGAGAATAATCTGTTGGTGCACTAGTACACCATATATGGTGCACCCTCGCTCTATAAAACACCCATTCTCATTTTTTTCTCTAAATTTCAAAATATATGTTGAGCTATAGAGCTCCAAATAGAGTGATTCAAAAGGCAAACTTGTAAGATTTTTTGAGGAGAGAGCGTTGCTGAGATGCGAAACTGATTTGGGAATTAGATAGAGGTAAAATCTTTATTTTAGCTGCTACATTGGCTAATTTTTAGAGTGAATTTTGGAAATTAATTTCTTCATCTATATAAACTCAATTTTGGTGATTCAAATGTTGAAATTAAAGGAATTTTTGAGAGGATCATGGTGGTAAGATCAGAAAGTTAATTGAAGACTTCTTTTTGGGTAATTTTTCCATCTTAAGCTGCTTTCCTATGCCATTTTCGGGTTAGATTTTTGTTGAATTTTAAAATTTGATATCTTGAGCATTTTGGGTTCGTTTTCAGAAATTTTGAGGCTAAATTGTGGGGTTTTCATGAGGAACATCAAGGTGTGCTTGGTTTTAGTTGTGGAGACTTTGTTTTTGGTATTTTCTCATAAATTGTTGCTACCATAGTTAGTTTTTTTTTAGCTAAATTTGGGTTTTTCTTGTGCATTACTTTTGAGGTGCTTCTGGGACCCGAATTGTGTCCCATTTTGGAATATAAGCTTGGGGAAATAATTAGGTCCTGTTTTGGGGGTCAACTCCAGAATTTCCTGTGGGCGTCCCACTTTTTCCAATTTTTTCCTTAAAATTTGTCCATTTTCAGTTCTTGCGATTTTAGTTTCTAAATGACTGTAATGATGTTTGATTCTATTTTTGACAGTGTGGCAGCATTCAGAGATCGTTCAAAAAGTAAAAGCTCTGACAAAGTGATTTGGACCACATGCGATAGACCTACATGTAGGCTATGACGTTCCTTTCTTTAGATTGAGTTAGATTATGTAAAAAGATGTTCAAATTGTTGGAATATTGGGGGTGGGTAGCTTATTTACATGCCTTAGGGTAGAAATCATGTCTTAAGTCCTATTTAGGCTATTTCATATACATAAAACATGTGACTTTTGTTGTTATTTTGTGGTTCTGTTACTGATTTCTGTCTTATATTATTGGTACCGCGATATATGTTGGCCTTATTGTAGGTTAGTGGAAACTTTCATTAGAGGCCTCGGCGTCGCTCCAATGGGCTTAGATCCCTGTAGAATAGTGTAGTAGACTAGAGTTTGGTAGTTGGGACTTGGCTAGGCAGTAACTGTGCTCCCATGAACAACCTTATCCATAATTTCCTAAGTTTGCAACTTTCGAGATTCGTCGGTGTTCCTAGACCTTGTGTTTGGCTTGTTTCAGTTTTGGTTGAAGCCTAAGTATACATAATGAGTTAGATATTTATGGAAAGAGATCTATGGATGTTATACTTTATATATTTTTGGCATGGACTTGCTAAGGAAAGAGAGATTTTGGTAATTTACTAGGCATTTGCTAGAAAAAGGAGTTGGGTTGGCATCTGGATTAGATACTTTCATGGAGTCGGGGTATAGGCCCTGCCTCTATAGACTCACTACTTACATAGAGAATTGGGGTGCAGGCCCATCCTCTAGTGATTCATTATTTATAAAAGAGCTTTGGGGTGCAGGCCTTGCCTCTATTGAGTTGGCCATTTATGGTGAGTATCGGGGTTACAGTTCCTACCTCTACCACACTATCAAATTGGACGAGTATCTAGGATTATAGGCCCTAGGGAATTCACTCCTAGAGAACCCTAGCTCCTACCCTCTTTAGTGTAGTCATTTTGTATGCTTGGCGGGCTTATGAGGGTTCGCTCGGGTTTTACTATAAATTGCGCATATGTGTCCTGATTGGGCTTATAAGAGCCCGGTTGGGTGTAGTTAGGATAGAGACCTTGGCTTATTTTATACTATATTTATCACTGATAATTTTCTTTACCTTAGAGATTATATTATGACTCTTGTTGAACTTATTCCTCTTTTTCATAGTGCTTTCACCTTCCTTGCTCAGTCAACCTATGATGCCTAATGAGTACCTTAGATCTTATACTCATACTACACTCTGCATCTGCCTTCATGATGCAAATTCGAGCACCATCTACCGCCGTTGATAGATCGAGCTTGTTGTAGTCAAATTTGGTGACCAAGGTGAGCACTTATTGTTTTGGGATCATTTCTGTCTCCTTCAGCTTGGGTGACACGTCTTTTGCCTTTTAAGACTATCCAGTGTTGTATATATATTTTTGGTCCACTTTTTTACTTGTACTTATCTGTATTTTGTTAGTGGCTCTGTATTAGTGACTTCCAGGTTATGGGAGAGATTCAATATTTTGTATTTTATATAATTTTATCTAGTTTCTCTTTATTTCAGCATTTATTCTTGTCACGACCCAAAATGGGTCATGAGTGACACTCACACTTAACCTCCTAGGTGGGAGAACTAGCGATACAAATCTCAACTTATAAAATATAAAAATAGCGTGGAAGCTTAATTTATAAGGGTAAAAAATAATAAAACTACTAAAGTCTATTAGATACATTTTTCCAAAATCTGAAAGTCATCACTTCAAGGACATCTAATTCAAAAATACTATGTCTGAAAATATCAAATACCAGAATAAATAAATAACTTAATGTGTCCAAAAATTAAGAAGATCATGCCATGCTCGAGAGAATTCAACACGAGCTAGAAGGAACAGCTCACCTTGGAACCTGATGTGTTGGGCACTGGCTAGAGCTTAGGTCAAGTCGAAGTCGATGAAACACTCGCTGAACTCTACAAAATAAAACAAAGAAAAATACAAGTAGGGGTCAGTACAAGATAATATGTACTGAGTAGGTATCATCGGCCGACTCAAAATAGAAACCAATATGAATAAAGTAATAGTGGGAAAATAACCATAGCACTTAAGAGGTGACAACCAACCAGATCAAGATCAAGTGACAACAAAATGAACAATTACATAACCAGTCAATAATATCTAGATCACACAGGAGGACTCAAGCCTCCACATTACGCTCTTTTGGGAAATGAGTTATTGGATATTAGGTAGCATTAAGTCATTTTAATATGTTTTCCTTTAATATTACTGTGCAGGAATGTGACACCCAATCTAATAATATCGTGTCGGCTCGTGACACCCGATCCAAATATACCGTACCAAAACATGACACCCGATCCAAATATAATTAATTTATCATTCTTTATTATCATATTCCACTTCATTAACAATATTTCATCAAGCCTTCTTTATTCAAGGCATCACTTTTAATAGGGTAAATTCGAGATTATGGATTTAACAGTCTTGGGATTGCAGACCAATCACAACAACATATCAACCATTCAAACCAAAACAATCAAATGCATAGTAAACTTTACACATTACTCAATGTCTATCAATTTCTATTAAGAATATATCTATGATATAGAATAAACCATAACCTACCTCAATCGAAGAACCAAAAGTCAAGCAACCTACTTCACCAATGCCTTTCCTTTCTTCATGTCGCACATTTCCAATCTATCAGTGTACAATATTCGTAAGTAAATGAATCCGTAGACAGCAACAATATATATATATATATATATATATATGTTTAACCTATACCCAACAACACACTTAGACCTATAATTAATTTCCTCAATCATAAGCCTAGGGTTAAGCTTCAATTTCTTTGAATCACATAAATCTAATAATATCCGTATAATAAAATACATCTATTATTAATTATTTATCTCAATATATCAAAACAGAAATTATAATATAATAATAATACGAAAAGAATCTGGAAAAGAAACAACCAAGAAAACTATGAACTATTACGAGGACCAACCATTACAGAACCTCAAATATACCCCCATATACTCACATATATAAATTCCAAGTTCCATTAGCCAATCATGTCTCAATGCTTAGTTAATAATGACAATCAAAAGCTTGTCCCCAAAACCCCCAATAATAACCTTTACGAATAGTCAACTTTTGCAACTTTCCAATTACTTCCTTTATCTTTCACAATTCCTCATTATAATAGTAATAATAATACCCATAATACATAGTAATAATACTAAGCATAATACATCTATTCATACTTACAATTACACAGTAGTTTATCTGAAGCATTCATTGCTCTTTGTCGACGCTAGGTAAGTTTCTTCCCTTGTTTGTTTTCTTTTAAATAATTAGGGCAACTACTTATGAATTAATACATAAATCAAAGTTAAATTCAACTAGTTTATTTCTATATATATAGTGAACAAGTGGTATTGAGTATTAAATAAATTACCACTTTATCTCATTAATTAAACTAATTATCTAAAGTTACCCTCAACTAAATAATCATAGTTATCAATTAGTCCAAAATACCCATTAAAATTTTACGGGATGAGTCTTTTATGAAATAAAAAGATCTAGTTCTCGAAATGACCTAATGGGTCGTTACAATTTTGTTTCTCTTAATTCTATTTAGTATTTCCTCCTTATAACCATTACTAGTAGTTTCGGGTTACGTGTTTGGCTTATCTACAGGTGGATTATGGTAGGTTCCATCATGGATTGAGAAATAAGGTTGTGACAAGTTGGTATCAGAGCCCTAGGTTCATCGATATTATTTGTACAGAGCTAACGTCTATTAGAGTCTTGTGGATTGGTGCAAAGATGTCTATAACCCATCCTCAAGAGGCTACAAGATGTATTTAGGAAGAACCCTTTATGTTTTATCAGTTCGTGTGTTCAGTGTGTCTTATTGGTTTCATGAAATATTATTTGTTCCCCTCTTTCACAGGGATGGATCGTACGCGCGGTACTACCATTGAAGATGACCCATTAGGTCTAGGCAGGCCTAGAGGCTGGCCCCGTGGTATATAAAGGGGAGAAATATCAATTCTCAATCCAGATATAGCTCCTGAGCATGTAGAGGAGCATCAAGACGCCCCTATTCCTCCTCAGCCGAAGGGGCCACCATAGCAGCACAACCTCTAGCCGCACCAATTATGACTCCAGCTTTATAGGAGGCAATTGCTCAGCTCCTTATAGTTATTGGGGTTATGCCATAGACCCCAGCCCTAGATGCTAATATACTAGCACTATATAACTAGCCTGTATTGCCAGCACCTGAGGTTAAGCCATCCCCACTAGATATTGCACCCCTACTAGCAGTTCTAGAGGGTGTTATTTCCTTACGAGAGCAAAAGATGTTGGGGGTATTTCAGAGACTATCACCCTCAATGTTTTCTAAAGCCATTCACGAGGACACTATAGATTTACTAACTACTTGCTAGGAGAAGCTTCACTCCTTAGGTCTTGTAGAGTATGTAGGGGCTAACTTTATCACTTATAAGTTCCGTGGGCCAGCTAGGAAGTGGTAGCACTCCTATTTACAAACTAGGTCAGCTGTATCACCATCATCAATATAGGGTCAGATTTTAGAGGACTTCTTGGCTAGATATATCGCTAGGAGTATTAGGGACCGACTCTAGGATCAAATTACGCTATTGGAGTAGGGTCAAACGAAATTCATCGAGTAGGAGACCAGATTCTACTAGCTATCCTGACATGCCACTATGATTCTACCCACTGAGGAGGAGTGAGTATGGTGTTTTGTGTGTGGGTTGAGGCCCCACTTGAGGTTGGGGATGGAGCACTTAGTTTTTATAGGCCGCTCTTTCCTAGATGAGGTGAACCATGCCCGTACTATAAAGATTATTCATCGCCAAGCCAGGGGCAGCTTTAGTAGAACCTACTCTAGGGAATAAGATAACTATGACAGGCTCCGCCAATGGTTCCAGCATGATAGATACCAGCAGGGTCAATCCAATAGGGTGGTTCAGTCAACCCTACTAGTAGTTGAGAGTAGTCATCCCCGTTTGGGGGGTTCCAACATAGTTTAGGGCTTGAGAGGATCAGGTCTTCTTTCTTCTTATCGCGGATAGGTTATTGCAGGGCGCTCAGCTTTAGGTTATCTTGTTTGTGGTTCACTAGAGCACTGGTCCAAAGAGTGCCCCAACTGAGCTATACTATTAGCAGTAGTACCATCTCTACCTAGAGCAGGAGATAGGGGTCAAGGCTGAGGAGGTGGAGATCAGCCATAGGGTCGTGGTAATAGTCAATAGGGTATTTGGAGAGGTCTTTGGGGAGGCAGGTCGGGTGGTTGCTCAGATGGATATGGGAAAGGCTGATAGTGCCATTTTTATACTTCTCTAGCTAGGGAAGAGGACGAGGCATCAGATGATGTCATTACAGGTACTATCCTTATATGTCAACAAACTGCTTCAGCGTTATTTAATCGATGTTTCGCGTATTCTTATGTGTCTACATATTTTGCTCCTTGTTTGAGTATTGTTATGAGCCACTTGAGGTGTCATTGCATGTTTCGACCATAGTAGGGGATTCTTTAATAGTGGATCAATATGTAGATTGTGTGTGGTGACTATTCAGGGATATGGGACTCAGGCTAACCTTATTCTATTAAATATGTTGGACTTTGATGTTATACTGGGCATGGATTGTCTTTCCCCTCACCATTTGGTTTTGGGCTGTTATTCCAAGACCGTTATCTTAGACATTCTTGGAATACCCTCGGTCTTCTGCTAGGGTGCTTATAGCCTCTCATCTATGGGGATTATATCCTTTATGCTAGCTGGCGGCTTGTTGCTTTTGGGTGCTTAGGCTACTTAACTTATGTCCGAGATGTGTCCAGCGAGACCCCTTTTGTTGATTCACGTCCTGTGGTCCAGGAGTTTATTAATGTCTTTCCTATAGACCTACCTGGCCTACCTCCATAGAGGGTGATTTACTTTGCCATAGACTTAGAGCCGGGCACTAAGCCCATTTTTATTCAACCTTAACGTATGACTACTGTAGAGCTCTAGAAGCTCAATACTCACCTTGAGAATATCCTAAGTAAGGGATTATTCTTCCGAGTGTGTTAAGAAGAAGTACAGGACTATGTAGATGTGGTTGACTATAGGTAGCTAAAAAGATAACATTAAAAAACCGCTACCCCATGCCTCGTATTAATGACCTATTTAACTAACTTCAGGGTGCTATCGTGTTTTTAAAGATTGATTTGAGGTCTGACTGCCACTAGTTGGGATTAGAGTTGCTGATATTCCAAAGGCTTCTTTTTAGACTCTTTATGGCCACTACAAGTTTTTGATAATGTCTTTTAAGGCTTACTAATGCCCCAACAACCTTTATGGACCTTATGACTCGAGTATTCAGGCCTTATCTTGAATTCTTTATGATCGTATTCGTTGATGATATCTTAGTATACTCATGGAGTAGAGAGGAGCATGTACAATATTTGAGGGTGGTGCTCTAGACTTTGAGAGATCATCAGTTTTATGTCAAGTTCTCAAAGTGCGAGTTTTGGTTAGAGTTTGTGATATTTCTGGGGCACGTAGTATCTAAGGAGGGTATCATTGTAGATTCGACGAAGATTGATTCTATTCATAGTTAGGCTAGGCCGCCCATATTTGTTACAGAGATTTAGAGCTTTGTTGGATTGGTTGGATATTACAGGCTTTTTATCGAGGGTTTCTCCACTATTACAGCCTCTTTTGCCCATCTGACCCAATAGGATTTCCCTTTTGTGTGGTATAAGGAGTGCGAGTCAAGTTTTTGAAGGCTCAAGAAGTTGCTTACCACTACTCTTATCCTAATTCTTCCAGTGGAGAGCGAGAGATTTTAAGTATATTATGATGCTTCTGGTGTAGGTCTTGGGTGTGTTCTGAAGCAGTGCGACCGAGTTATTGCCTATGCTTCTAAATAGTTGAGGGTGCATAAGCGCAACTACACCACTAATGATCTAGATTTGGCGATGGTACTTTTCATGCTCAAGATGTGAAGGCACTACTTATACAAGGTCTATTGTGAGATATCTACAAATCACTGCAGCCTACAGTACATTATGAGTCAGTGGATTCTTAATTCTAGACAGCAGTTTTGGATTGAGCTCTTAGTGGATTATGACATCTCTATTCTGTATCATCTGATCAAGGTGAATGTAGTAGAGGACGCCTTTAGCCAAAATAAGGGGATTATGGGTAGTTTGTCCTACTAGCTTGTTATGGAGTAACCCCTAGCCTTAGACATCCAGTCTTTGGCTAATAGAATGGTCAGGTTTGATATTATACACTCTGGACCAATTTTGGCTTTTATAAGAGTACGATCGTCTCTACTAGATCAGATTTATGGCCAACAGTTCAAGGATGGAGCATTGGTAGAGCTTCGACTATTGGTATTATAAGGCAAGGGTGGCTAGGACTCTTAGATCACATAGGATGCTACAGTTTGATGACCACCTATGTGTTCGAAGAGTGGGAGGTTTTATTCAGTTCATCCTCTACAAGGCCTATGATTCTAGGTACTCTATTTATTTGGGCATCGCAAAAATTTATCGTGACTTAAGACAATACTATTGGTTGTATGGTATGAGGAAAGATATAGTTGAGTATGTGTCTCGCTGCTTGAGTTTCCAATAGGTGAAGGCCAAACATCATAGGACTGGTGGGGCACTTCATATATTATGTATTCTCGAGTGAAAATGGGGGTGCATCACCACAGACTTTATGACGGGGTTTCCTTGGACTTCCAGAGGTAGTGATAGTATTTGGGTCAATGTTAATCGATTGAACAAATTAGCACACTTCTTGCCAGTTTTGGTCTACTATTAGTGTAGAGCGTCTAGCTCGTGTATATTTAAGAGGTAGTCCGTCTTTGTGAGGTACCAATGTTTATTATATCAGATATGGGGTTTCAGTTCACTCCTAGTTTCTTGAGAGCTTTTCAGTGACAGTTGGGCACCCGAGTTGATCTTAGCAGTGCATTTCATCCACAGACCAATGTCCAGACAGAGCATACTATCTATATCCTGGAGGACATGTTACAAGCCTATGTATTATAGTTTAGTGGTCAGTGGGATCAGTTCTTGTCCCTAGCAAAGTTTGCGTACAACAATAGCTACCACTCTAGCATTCAGATGGCCCCATTTATGTCCTTATATGGTGGCATTGTCGCACTCCTATTGGATGGTTTGAGTCCTCAGAGCCTAGACCATACAGGTAGGCGATGACTTTCCTTTCTTTAGATTGAGCTAGATTGTGTGAAAACATGTTGAAATTGTTGGAATATTAGAAGTGGATAGCTTATTTATATTCCTTAGGGTAGAAATCATGTCTTAAGTCCTATTTTGGGTATTTCGGGTATAGAAAGCATGTGACCCTTGTTGTTATTTAGTGGTTTTGTTACTGGTTTTTATCTTATATTATTTGTATTGCGATGTATGTTGGCCTTAGTGTAGGTTAGTGGAAACTTTCTTTACATGACCTGGCGTCGCTTTGATGGGCTTAAATCTCTTTACAATGGCATAAAAAACTAGAATCTGGTAGCTAGGCCTTACCTAGGTAGTAACTGTGCTCCCATTAACAACCTCATCCATAATTTCTAAGATTCATCAGTGTTCCTAGACCTTATGTTCGGCTTGTTTCATTTTTAGTTGAAGCCAAATTATATATGATGAGTTGCTTATTTATGAAAGGAGATATATACACATTATACTTATATATTTGACTCATGGAATTGCTAAGGAAAGAGATCTTTGGGTGAATTACTAAGCATATTCTACAAAATCGAGTTAGATTGGCATCTGGATTAGATACTTGTGTAGAGCATCGGGGTAAAGGCTCTGCCTCTATGGACTCACTACTTATATAGAGCATCAGGGTGCATGCTCTGCCTCTACTAATTCATTATGTATAAAAGAGCTTCGGGGTGCAGCCCTGCCTCTATTGAGTTGGCCACTTATGGTTATTATTGGGGTTACAAGCTTTGCCTCTACCACACTATCAAATTGAACGAGTATCCAGGATTATAGGCCTGGCCTCAGTCCCTAGGGCATTCACTCCTAAAGAACCATACCATCGTGATGCACATTCGAGAATCAGTTACCGCTGTTGATAAATCGAGCTTGCCGCAGTCAGATTCGAAGATCAGGGTTAGCACTTGCCATTTTAGGATCATTTTTTTCTTCTTCAACTTGGGTGGCACGTTTTTTGCTTTTGAGACTAGCCAGTGTTGTATGTTTATTTTTGGTCCACTTTTGGACTTGTAGTGATTTGTATTTTGTTGGTGGCTCTGTATTAGTGACTTCCAGATTTTGAGAGGGATTTAATATTTTGTATTTTGTCTATATTTTATTTATTTTCTCCTTATTTTAGCATTTATTCTGTTTCTCTTAGTTCTATTTAGTACTTCCCCTTTATACCCATTACTAGCAGTTCTGGGTTACGGGTTTGCCTTACCTTACGGCTTGGGAAATCGGGTCATGACATTATGAGTACCAAAACACAAGATACTTAGTAGGCATCATAGGTTGACTGAGCTTAGATAGAACATATTTAAAAATAGGAGCCACAATAGTTCTAACACTATGAATTGAGGACTAATTAGAAGTCATATTCATAAACACAGATTGTCAGGATAACAATAAAAGGGCTAAATAGTACTAAATGGAAATCAACTATAGACAACCATACAATGTGACATGATGCAATGCTTATGTGCCCAATATATATATAAAATAAAATCCTTAAAATTGCCTCACCAGCCATCTTGTAGGGTTCTTGAGACATTCTGTAGACTTGCCGAAGCTCATCAACATATATAGTAAAGTAAAAATGCAAAATACAATATGCGAGCTATCGGAGCTTATCAACAAAAGAGAAGGTTAGTTTCAAGAAGTTCATCAACTTACTAAAGAGGTGCATATCAATCTTTTTCGAATTGATATCTTGCGAGTATGCCAAGTTCATTAAAGACATTGTTGCAAACAAAAGTTAGCTGACATAGTATGTGACAGTTTCACTCACTAAGATATGCATGCCAAGGATTCGAAATAAACTTCCAAATAAGTTGAAGGATCCTAAGAAGTTTTAAGATTGAGATCACTATCAATCAATCTCTTATTGCTCGATTATTATATGATTTACGATCTAGTATCAATATGATGTCCCTTCTTATCTACGAAATTTTGAAATTAGGTAACCTGCATCCGATGACTATTGTCTTGCAACTAGTAGTTGATTTTTGGCGAAACCAGACGACATTATTGAGGATGTGCTAGTATAAGTAGGCTCTAGGTTGACAGATGTTAGACATCCATGGGATCAACCCCACATTTTTTCAATAGAAGAGAAGGTTAAATTTAGTCATGAAGGATGTGGTTAGAAATGAAAAAATCAAGTGGCTAGATTTGGCTATTGTTTACACAATTTTTGGCAGAAAATAGGGTAGCATTATTCAATGTGTCCCTAAAAAGGGAGGAATGATGGTGAATACTAATGAATAATTAGCTAATACTATTCGTACAGTCACTGAGTGGAAATATGCATGGGTTATAGGAAGTTAAATGATACCACCCGCAAAGATCATCATCCTATTCTATTTATTGATCAGATGTTAAACCTACTCACCGATCAAGAGTTTTATTGCTTTTTCAATGGTTATTCAGATTATAATCAGATTGCCAACGTCCCAGATGATTAGGAGAATACTATTTTCACATGTCAATATGGTACTTGTGCTTTAAAGAATATGTCATTTGGACTATCAATGCACCTACCACATATTAGTGATGTATGATGGCTATTTTCTAACATGGTAGAAGAGTTTGTAGAGGTATTCATGGATGACTTCTCCATCCTTGGTAGCTCATTTGAAGCCTATTTGCAATATCTTGATCGGAAGCAGGTAAGATGTAATGAAACGAACTTGGTGCATAACTAGGAGAAGTGCCAGTTTTTGATGAAAAAGTGGATTGTCTTTGATCAAAAAGTGTCATAAAGAGGTCTGAAGGTAGATATAGGTAGAAGCAAGCTAATGACCTCGAGGTTCATTCAAATTTTTGAGCATGTGCTACCACAAGTAGGCTATAGGTTGACAGATGTTAGACATCCAAGGGATCAATCGTGCATTTTGTATGTATGAGATTTATACAAAAGAAAGGTTTAAGCCTAGTATTCAGAATGTCATGACCCAAGCTAGACCCTAGATGTGACATGATGATTAGAATCCTAAGGGAATCCAACCAAAACTCTTAGCATACATAGAATGACATGAAATAGCATATAATTAAGGTAAACATAAACTTGGAAGATAATATCAAAACATGGAAATCTCAATATAGGACAAATCAAAACACAACATTCGAAATGAATGAAACATACTCTTCTAGCCTGACAATGCCTCTATTATATTGACGGGGCATAGGACAAGCCCTAGCTCACCTAAGTCTAAACATAAAAGAAACACATAGCGAGTTAGACCTCAAATCATAAGGATTTACCAAAATAAGTTAACTCTTAGAATCCCAAACTAGCTACGGGGATGAGCAGGAGCGTCGTGACCTATAATATGAAACAATATAGGAAAAAGTATACGTTAGTACATAAAATTTACTAAGTATGGGAGGAACTACATAACATGAATAAAGGGACATAATAAGTATAACAAGGGCTGCATGACTAAAATATCTTGAAAAGTGTGAAGTAAATCATAAAATCATGTTATTAAGTCAATGCATCATAAAAGACATTATTTAAGAAAGCTTGTAAGAAAAGTAATAATTTTGGTGGATATAGATCGTAAACGACAATAAAACCATGTGAGATATAATATAGATTCAGGTGTAACTCCACCAAAAAAGGAGAGAATACTTGCCAAGGTAGAATCCGTATCATTATCATTATCATCATGAGATATTCGTGGATCAGCTAGCTAAGTCATTTAAAATAACCTATGGGGGTACGTAATTTGGGATAAGATGTTGCTACTAGATACTTTCTTACCAAGACTCCACCTCAAGCCCTCTCGATGCTAAGTCAAATCTCAGCGGAATAGATAAAATTATTAACATTAGGAAAGGAAATACACATACACACATACACACACCAGTCCACATTCATAAATCATTTAAAATTACCTCCTTAAATCATAATTTCATAACATCATTCATAGAGATACTTACCTTTCTAAGTATCTAAATCATGATTTCATTTATATTGTGAAAGTACCTTTCACAATTTTTTGATACATACTTGAAAACATACTTAAAACATACTTTATCACTTTCATAAAACATTCGTGAATCCTTCATAAATTTTATGATCATAGTTCATAGTTCATACTTGAAAATCATAAACATAATGCATCCATCCATGTGAAATCAATTGAAAATCATTTATCATAATAAATTCATGCCTAATAACATAGAGTAATATCAATTAAATTGAAATAGAAAAGATCCATAAAGTATTGACATGAAACCCTCATTGAACTGGGTGAAGTTGAACTTGAAAGTTGAGATTCTTTCGGGGCCTATGGATGAAAACAATCAATTTGTGAATTCTCACATACCTAGTTATCAAGGCCTTCAAGCAATGGAGATGGAAGGACTTTGTCATGACCCAACCCCGTAGGCCACGATTGGGGTCCGACCTGGACTCCCGTATACATATCTATCAGCTGTGGTCAAGTTGAACTATAAATAAAATAATACCATACAACAAAACCCTATTGGGTAATAACATTTTTATAAACCTTTAGCCTCTTTTATTTGTATCCCATCACAAAAGGGCATGTAAGCCAATAAGGCTGCCGTAACATAATAACACGTACAACATATCATGTAGACCCAGCTGAAAAAACTGACATACACAACCCACATATACATATCTACAGACCTCTACAAATATTAACGACAATATATGGTGGGATATGGCCCCCGCCATACCCCTAGATAAACAAAAACAATTATATACATCAACGGCCAATGCCAAAAACTAGGCTCCGATATGATGGAGCCTCTTCCAGTTGAGCTGAATGGAATCCTAAGCTGACGGACTCCCAAAACTTGTATCTGTACTTGCGGGCATGAAACGCAGCCCCCCAAGAAGAGGGGGTCAGTATGAAATATGTATTGAGTATGTAAAACATAACATAACTGAGACAACACTGAAATAGGGATACAAGTAACGAGTATGACAGTTAACAATTCACTATACCTGTATCTTATGAACAGATGGCATGTATATCATCCTCATATATCATTCCTGGCCCGCTGTAGGACTCGGTGTTACCATATCATCATATTGGCATCATACCATCGTATATAACATCATTTCATATATTATAGGTACCTCACTATGTTTTCATGTGTATGCCTATCTATCATATCCGACCCTTTAATGAGGGTCTCAGTGAAAGAGTAATGTACATACCGTACCGCACCCGACCCGCTATGGGACTTGATGCCATTATCATATAGTAAATATATCGAAGAACGTTCGGCTCGATCCATACTTTAAAATAGTATCGAGGAATATATGGCCCAATCCATATTTTAAAACAATGCTGAAGAACGTACGACCCGATCCATATTTTAAAATAGTACCGAGGAACGTACGACCCGATCCACATTTTTCATCATATCATCATGTACATACCCAGACCGAGACACGGTGACGAGCATTATCACATACGGCGTCATTGTATGCTTCACTTCATCGTATACGAAATTTCATCATTGTATACTTCTACATATATATAGCTGGCCTGGGACTCGGTGAACGAAGAATAAAGCTAGGTACAACCGCATTCCCAGCCCCTCTATCGGACTCGAAGGAAGATGGGTTACAGCGTGCACGAGTAGAGTAGTGAGAAACCATATGCAATTTACATCATCATCAGAGACTTGATGAAATAGTCAAGTGAACCGTCACTTGAAGACCAGAGTAGTAATCATCTTAAGTACCTTCTAAACACTGTTGGGGATCATATTAGCTGGAGTCTCAGGGATCGTAGATGTGTATCGAAACAAGGTTAAACAACTTATGAAAGTAGAGACATTTGTCATCGCAGAGACCTTAGGAACAGGAGCTGATGCATTCAATTATTATTCATCAGATAGGAGACTCGAAGGTAGTAGTTTAACTACTGTAAACATTCTAATATCAGGTTTTGCCTTTACATTACAATCATATGTCAATACCTTACCCAACAGATATCTTTCGTGCCTTTACTTACCTGTGTGCTTCATAACTTTCCCATATCGTCAAGTACTTCCTTCCATCGATGTTATCCTTCTGTTAAGATCTAAGGTTAGTATAAGGTATTTTTCTATAATGCGGATCTATAGCACGATCTCAGATGTGAAATAAAAGTAACATACTAAATATCCTATAGCCTCCTGCTTATAGATATGGCGCGCTACACATCGATAATTAAGACTCTACCAGACATGATCTGCAGACAATCTAAGGACGAACTGCTCTGATACCACTTCTGTCATGACCCAACCCCGTAGGCCACGACTGGGGTCCGACCTAGACTCTCATATACATATCTATCAACTGTGGTCAAGTCGAACTATAAATAAAATGATAACATGCAGCAGAACCCTATTGGGTGATAATATTTTCATAAACTTGTAGCCTCTTTTATTTGTATTCCATCATAAAAGGGCATGTAAGCCGACAAGGCTGCTATAACATAATAACACGTACAACATATCATGTAGACCCAGCTGAACCAAACTGATATACACAACCCACATATACATATCTGCAGACTTCTACAAATATTAACGATAACATATGGTGGGACAGGGCCACTGCTGTACCCATACATAAATAAAAACAATTATATACATTAGCGGCCATTGCCAAAAACTAGGCTCCGATACGATGGAGCCTCTTCCAGCTGATCTGAATGGAATCCTAAGCTGACGGACTTCAAAAACCTGTATCTGTACCTGCGGACATAAAACGTAGCCCCCCGAGAAAAGGGCGTTAGTACGACATATATACTAAGTATGTAAAACATAACATAACTGAGACAACACAGAAATAGGGATACAAGTAATGAGTATGACAATTAACAATTCACTATACCTGTATATTATGAACAGAGGGCATGTATATCATCCTCACATATCACTCCCGGCCCGCTGTAGGACTCAGTGTTACCATATCATCGTATACGGCATCATACCATTATATACGATATCATTTCATACATTACAAGTACCTCATTATGTTTTTATGTGTATGCATATCTATCATATCCGGCCCTTTAATGAGGGTCTTAGTGAAAGAGTGGTGTACATGTCATACCGCACCCGACCCGCTATCGGATTCAGTGCCATTATCATATAGTAAAATATACTGAGGAAAGTTTGTCCCGATCCATACTTTAAAATAGTGCCGAGGAACGTATGGCCCGATCCATATTTTAAAACAATGCCAAGGAATGTACGGCCCGATCCATATTTTAAAACAATGCCAAGGAACATATGGCCCAGTCCATATTTTCCATCATATCTTCTTGTACATACCTGGCCCAGGACGCGGTGATGAGAATCATCACATACGGCGTCATCGTATGCTTCACTTCATCGTATATGACATTTTATTATCATATACTTCTACATATATATATATAGCTGGCCTGGGACTCGGTGAGCGAAGAGTAAAGCTAGGCACGACCGCGTTCCCAGCCTCTCTATGGGCCTCGAAGGAAGATGGGTTATAGCGTGCACAAGTAGAGTAGTGAGAAACCATATGCAATTTACATCATCATCAGAGACTCGATGAAACAGTCAAGTGAACCATCAGTTGAAGACGAGAGTAGTAATCATCTTAAGTACCTTCTAAACACTATTAGGGATCATATTAGCTGGAGTCTCAGGGATCCTAGACGTGTATTGAAACAAGGTTAAATAACTTATAGAAGTAGAGACGTTTGTCATCGCAGAGACTTTAGGAATAGGAGCTGATGCATTCAATTATTATTCATTCAATTATTATTCATCAGATAGGAGACTCGAGGGTAGTAGTTTAACTGCTATAAACATTCTAATATCAAGTAATGAATAAAAGTCAAAAATTATACCCGGAGCTTATAACTGGAACTAACTCCACCTCATATCATATGCCATTGCATTTATACTTAAGACATTCCAAAAGGAAGAAGAGACAGGCTTCATATATCCTACTGCTCATGATCTAGAAGCCTTGAAAGGCAATAACTCAACTATTAGAGGAGTCTCAACATTACAAAGTGAATAAAGTTTATGAATTACACTTGGAGTCTCACGAGTGGAATTATCCCCACATTTAATATACAAACCATTCATAACTTATACCTAAGACATGCCAAAAGAAAAGGAGAATAGCTCTATATACTTATGCCAAAACATGCCAAGAGAAAGCTTCACATATCTCTTACGAGTTACTCTTTACCACGTTCGCCTCTTCGTCCTTTGAACCTATTCAACATGGAAGCAATACAAATATCAACCATCCCTAAATTTTCATCATCTTAAGTTCCACACGAGTATTCATAGAACTCATTTCCTTGCTCGTCTTCTCGACTAGTTCTTTAGCTAGTTAAAGAGTTAACAAAAATCGGGCAGCACCTCCCCTATAACACGGCCTATCTGAATTTCCAATTAGATCCCTAATCACTAAATCCAACCAAAAACAAAAACCTTCATATCATATACAAATAAAACATGGCAACATTACACAACATAAGCTCCAAACAACTTGCTGAAAATTATGATACCAAAATAGGGTTTCTAGTCTTTATTTCGCAAAACCTTTAATTATACGAAATGAGGGATCATATGGATGCAACCAGAAGACCCCACACCTATTTTAGAATACTTTTAGGCCTTGCAACACACCACCCCACACCTGCAGCAGCATACCACAAGCACAACACCTTGCTTCGACTACAATTTAACTATAACGACTCCAATTTAGTTTGTTTAGAACGTCAAGCATATTCATGGGATATTCATTTTTTCCAGCCACTTAAAAAACATTTAATACACTTCATAAAAACACCATAAACTACAAATTGAAGGTAAAGGTCTTACCTTACCCGAAATTGGCCAAAACTCGCCAAACTAGCCTCAGAAGTTCCTTGTCGTGCTGAAACTTTAGCGGACTGTTTGTATTGCTTTTTCGCTATCCTGAATTGAAATTTCTTGTTATTTAAAACCATCATATCACCATGGTATACCCTAAATAATTAATTCGCAGAACGAAATCGGGCCTTATCCCTCTTCTTGCTCAAACCTGTAGGTCCCTCTTCATGCTCTTCAAGTTTTTTTCTTCAACTTTCTCTTATTTGTTCCAAGTGTAAAGCTGAAGATATGGTTCCATTGGCATCAGAAGATAAATATATACATCTCCACATATTTGAGGAACACCTTAGATAATTAATTCATGGAGAAAAAGTAGAGAGCTTACCTTGAATTCTTCTAAGCCGTAGCTAGTCTCTCTTTCTCTCACGTTTTCATTCTTTGCTATTGGCTGTTCTTGGCTGAATTTTTGGATGAAGAATGAATTACTTAGTCACATAACATACATATATAGGGTGGCTTTGGAGGTGACATGTATCATCCCCATAGGGTGACACGTGTCCAGCCCCTATTGAGCCACATATCTATGCCTTGTCTCCTAGACTGCCATGTGTCCTTGTGGGGCCCACCACCCAAGCAGGTGGGTAAACTACTTGAACCCAAGCAAATGGTTCATCTGCTGCCACATGGTGCCTCCTCTTGATGCCATGTGTCATTCTCCCCTCTTCCTTGTGGGTTCGTAATCTCGTCTTATTTTAAGAACCTATGTAATACTTGCCATGTAATCTTGGTATGTACCCAAGTAACTTAAGTATGTAAGACTTCTAAGTTTGTAGCTTACTTAGGTAAATCGAGTCCTACAACTCATTACTTGGCCTCCAACTCCTTCCGACTTCTCATGACCCTAATTCCAACCTTCCCTATAGGGTATCACATTCTCCCTTCCTTAGAGTCGTTTGATGGTGTCTTAGATTATCCGGCTCATATGATAACTTCTAAAAAGCTTAGGAGACATTTCGAGCTCAAGAGTGTAGTGTGTAACAGACTTGAAGACTAAAACCCTAGTTTTCCTTTTTTGAGTTTGAGAGACTGAGTATTTTTTGAGTGAATTAGAGAGGATAGGGTATTCTTTAAGGATGGAAATGAATATGGGGTTAGTTATAGTCCTAAAAAGACATAGTTTAGGGGTTAAACGAGTGGAGAAATTCCAAAATATCCTTCAGTTAAAACTGTCAAAGTGACCCTACGAATCAGACTTACGGTCAGTAGGAATTACTATGGTTCATCCAGATGACCCATAGAAACTCATGTCCAAAAAGAAAAACCATAGGAACTTACATCTTCATCCCTATGACCCATCTCCTACGGGTCATAGAAAACCCTAAAAACCATATAGTATGCTCATAGAACCTAAGTACAAAATCGACCCAACTGCTATGACCTTTAATCTACGGGTTGTAATATATGTTACAAGTTGTAGAACTCCTTCGTAGAAACCATGTACCCAAAATAGTAGCCAATGAAAATTGCACATTGACCTAACGATCCAAGTTTATGGGTCATAGAAGGTTACACGGGTGGTCAAAGTTGTTCATAAAATTAGACAAAAACCCAAGTCTCTAAAGTAACCTTATGGGGCATCCCTATGGATTGTACGACTTCCTACGGTCTGTAGGACCCTCTCATCAATTAAACCCATACTTAGTAAATTTTCAATTTCTTAAGACCCTTCCTACGAGACCTTTCTATGACCCATAGGTCATCTCGTGGGAACTGGTACTAGATAATTTTTTGTAGCAAATTTACTTTATTTTGACTTTCCAACTTCCACGGTCTTACCCAAAAGTAGAGAAGGTTAAATACAGTCATGAAGGATGTGGTCTGAAATAAAGTAATCAAGTGTCTATATTCTGGTATTATTTACCAAATTTCTTATACCAAATGGGTTATCCTTGTTCGATGTGTCCCTAAGAAAGAAAGAATTACAGTGATTACCTATGAATAATTAGCTAATCCCTACTCTCACACACTGGGTGGAGAATATGCATGGGTTATAGGATGTTGAATGAGATTACATGCAAAAGTCATTATCCTATCCCATTTATTGAACAAATGTTGAACATACTCTCCGACAAAGAGTATTACTGCTTCTTGGATGGTTATTTGAGTTATAATCAGATAGTCTTCGCCTAAGAGAATCAGAAGAATACTACTTTCACATGGCAGTATGGTACTTATGCTTTAAGGTATATATTGTTTGGACTATGTAATGCACTTGCAACATATCAGATATGTATCATGGCTATTTTCTGACATGGTAGAAGAGTTATTAGAGATATTCATGGTTGACTTCTCCTTCTTAGAAAGCTCATTTAAAGCCTGTTGCAAAATCTTCATCGCATGCAAGTAAGATGTAAGGAATTAAGCTTGATACATAATCAGGAGAAGTGCCACTTTTTGGTGAAAAAAGTGGATTGTCATCCTTGATCAAAAAGTGTCACAAAGAGGTATAGAGGTAGATCATGAAAAGATCAAAGTAATACAGAAGCTAATAAATCAAACCAAAACACGTTCGATTTGATTGATTACTTGTTTGTTCGTTTGAACCTATTTGATTTTTTCCCTAGTGAAAAACAAATTAAACAGAGTAGCAAACACTCCTAACCTTTTAGTAGAAATAAATAACATATTTTAGATGAATACCAAATTTATCTATTCAACTTATAAGAATAACTAAGTACTCACAAGTCATAAATAGGCTACAAAATTGAACCATGATGAAAAATACCCATACCTATGAGACAAATACATAAATTGCCCCCTAAACTTGGCTTCAAATTTTATGTATGACCTCTAACTTTCATAGTGCACAAATAGGTACTTTAACTATCCATTTCTTAAACAAAAAATACGCGAATCCAACATTGAAAAACTCATGATCAAGACACAATTCAACCGTGTCAAGTGTAATTTTTGAAGCACACAACAGTAAAAGAAAAACAAAAATGATAATTTTACCTTTAATGAATCCCTTTTCTTTAATTTCTTTTTCTAAAATTATAAAATACATGTAATTTTTTAATTACATGGAAGCCACTGAGTGTCTCAAATATCCACGTGGGAGCATTTGTATATCACGCATTTTATTTTGACCTTTCAAGGTTGATTGTTTTGTATGCCTTTGGTCATGTTTAAATTACAATGTGCTTATCCAGCATTGGTTTTGCTGTGGTTCAGTTTGATTCGTGCATATCTTTGTGGATAAATATAAGAAAGTGAAAGTCAATTCCATTTTTTCTTTTTAAAATATATCTAAAATAGGTCAAAACTAGTTTCGAATGGACCCATATTAACCCTCCAACCTGTCCATATTTTAGTGGGTTGGTGAGTGATTCTTAAAATGGGTAAAATATGAGTTTAAATTCATATTCAATCCGTAGAAATATGGGTACTTATTGATAAAATATAAGTAAAATATTTTCAAATCAACAATTTTTTCTCAAATTTAGGGGAAATGACCTATCTCCAGAAAAGTAAGGAAAATATTTTTCAAAACACTTTTTCAACCTCACACCTCAACTTTCCATCCTAACTCAAGTTTCAAGTATCGACTCTCGATACTAATCCAAAATTCAAAATTTGAATCATGATTCTTGATTCAAGACCCGACTCTCGGCTTTGATTCGACACCTAATTCTTAAGTTTCAAGTTGAGTCAGGATTAGATTTCGATTTCAATGTCAAGTCCTGGATCAAAATTCAAAGTCGAATCTTGAATCGGGTATCGAAATTGGTCTCATGTTGAATTTTAGTTTGGTTTTCTAAATCGAGTGTTAGAGTAGGGTTTTTGGTCAAGAGTCAAGATCAGGTATCAAGTTTAGGTCCCAAATTGGTCATGAGGTCGGGTGTTGATGTCGAATCATGATTCAAAAGTTGGTTCCTGGGTTGGTGTTAGATTTGGGTCCTATTTTGGAATTTAGGTCCATGGTTAGGTATTGGAGTCGAATCTCATTTTGCAAGTTCAATTCTTTATTGGGTGTCAGAATTGGGTCTTGATTTCAAAGTTAGGTCCCAAAGTAAGAGTCGAGATTGGGTCCCAAATCAGGTATCGAGATGGGGTCCCATATCAATCATTGAGGTTGAATAGTAGAGTCAAGTCTCAATTTGAAAGTTGGGTCTCAGGTCGAGTATCCGGGTTGAGTCCCAATTCAAAATTCGGGTCTTAGGCCAGGAGTGTAGAGTCAAGGTCAGTCTTGGATAAGATGTAAAAGTCAGGTCTTAGGTCAAACTTTAGGTCCTGTGTCAATTGTCAAGGTTGGATCCTAATTCATATATCAAATTCTTGATCAGGTATTAGAGTCGGGTCCCAAATCAGGATTCAAAATCATTTCCCAAATTAGGTATTGAGATTAGGTTCTAGATCCGCTATCGAGGTCAGATATTGGTGTTATATCCTAGTTTGACATTTGGGTCTCGAGTCGAGTGTTAGGATCGGATCTCAATTTGAAATTCAAATCCCGGATCAGGAGTCTAGAGTTGGGTTCAAATTATAATTTGAAAGTCTGGTCTCAGATCAGATATCGAGGTTAGGTCTTGGGTCAAAATATGAGTCCTGAATTGGATGCCGGGGTCGGATCCTGATTTGAAATTTTGTCCCACTTTAGATGTCGGGTCCCTTTGCGAATCCCAAATCATTCATTGAGGTTGGGTGTCAATATCGGGCTCAGTTTAGGTCGAGTCTAAATAGCGAGTCTAGGGTTGGTAATTGGGTTTTAGGTCAAGAGTTGTGGTCAAATTCCATACCAGGTGTTGGGTTTAGATCCTAAATTGATTATTGAGGTCGAATATTAGGGTCAAATTCTAATTTGGAAGTCAGATCTTGTGTTGGGTGTCAAATAGTATCCTAATTCAACCGTCGAGATCGAATCTCAATTTCGATTTTGGGTCTTGAGTTGGGGGTTGATATTTGGGTTGGGTCTCAAGTCAAAAGTTGAGTCCCGAGTTAGGGGTCGAAAATCAATTTGGAAGTCGGACCCCACGTAGGGTGTCAGAATTAGTTTTATCATACAATAAAATTAAATAAAATATTTTAAATATTTTTTATTTGAAAAAAGACTAAAATATTTTCTCCATTTTGTATTTTAGAGTAGAGTGCTATTTACTCTTGAAAAATATGGGTCAACTAGTATTTTATCCAATCTATTTGTTACCCAACCCATTTTTATTCATATAAATATGAGAGGGTTGAATTATTATCCATATTATGTTGACCCATTTTCAACCCGCTCAAAATCATCCAACCCACCCATTTGCCATCACTAGTCAAAACTTAGTTGCTCAAAAAAAGAAAAATAATAATCAAAGGTGTAAAACAAGAGGAAGCAGGGAAAATATTGCATTGTGGTTTAAAAAATCTAAAACAGGTCAGATATAGGTTGTTCTTCTAAAATATATATAGAAAAAATTTTAATACATTTAATTTGTTACCTTACTCTTGCAAATATTTAACCATTTTACTAGAAGTTCTAATCCTATATATTTTGATGGACATCTCTTCAGTTCCTCAAAAATTCATTTTTCGATTCTCCAAATAAAAATTCAGCGGCAACCAACAAGAGAAATGACTTATCAATCCCTTTTAATAAGGCTTGTAGGTGCTTGGTGTTATCCTTGTAGGTTCTGCACTGAGGTGTTCACCTCTAGTCAAGGGCTTGCGGGGCACCAACGCAAGCATAGGTTTTAGGACACTTGGAAAAAAGGTGCACGTCATCACAAGTTTTTTTGTCCATCCACGTATCTCCCCATTCATTACCATTACTTTGGTAATCTCAAGTCATAAACAATAGTTTTATGCAACCATGAACGCTTATATCATTCTCGTACAAGGAATTCGGTGGTGTAGAGGCCTCACAAAAGTCCTAGTATTTTGTGGTCAATTTTTGACCCATTACAACAATCCATGATGTTGAGGTGGCTCCTCAACATCATGGTCATCAATAATATAGTTATAATCAATTTCAACAACAACAAATAATAGTACAGGTGACACAACAACCTTCTCATGGTCAAATGTTGTATATTCCAAATCAACCACAATAACGGGCACACCAACCTTGTAATGACCCTCAAGGTCATTTTCATCTTTTCCAATATTTTTAGCATTTAGAGATTTGCTGAAGAAATCCCAAGTCGTTAATGACTTGCTGGCACTAACATTTCGATAGTCTGGTCGTTCATTTGGGTTTTGCACCTGTTTCTCTATTTGGAACTCTTGGAGTTTGAATAGTTGACTTCGGTCAAAACTCCAGGAATAAAACCTTAGAATGGAGTTTTGATGGTTCCATCAGCTCTGGAATGGTTATTTTAGGCTAGAAGCATGCTTGGCTCGAGTCCCGAGCCTTTCGGTGCGTGTTTGAGCCATTAGGTGTTTTAGCCTTCAAGCTTAAGCCTAAGGTTGATTTTGATCAACATTCTTGGTAAACATGCTTGGAAAAAATTCCATCAGCATGGTTAGCTTTGGAATGTCGAATTTGGTCTAGAATGACCCTTCGTGATATTCCCGAGGCTTTCGGTCTCATTTTGAGCCTTGTTGTAGAATTGGCAATAATGGCGCTTGGATGTGGGATCCACATTTTGACAAAATGACCTTGGATGGAAATTTTTACTATGTCGTTGAGTCCAAAATGTCAATTTTTGTGGGGTGGCATAGTCCATTTATGCGCACGGGATTGTGAATGAATCCCGAGCACCCCACTGAAGAATTTTAGGCTTTACCAAAGTCTTGGATGCAGTAGCTGCTGGTGTTGTCGCTTTAGTGACCCTGACATTGCTATATCAACCTTCTCTTAAGCATCTAGGTTATTGCTTAACTGAGGCATACCAGTGAGGCGTCTGTCATTTAAGCAGCCCGGCGTCGCTTTAGCGAGGCTCGCTTAAGTGGCCTAGGCGTCGCTTTAGCAAGGTTTACTTAAGTGTCCAGGGCTCTCTTTATCGAGGCCCATCTCTTTTAAAGAGTTCTCTTAAGGGAACTTTGAGGTCGCTTTTGCGATACCTAAGGGTCATTTTAAGACCCATTTTCAGCCTTTTCCTCAAAATATCAAAATACGATATATTAAGAATGGGAGCTCCAATTGAGGATATTTCAAGTCCTATGTGTTTGTGGTGATCTTGATTATGCGTGGGAGGGTTCGGAGAGCTTCGAAAAGCATTGTAGTGAGGTAATTTCTTGCCCAAAGGGGCTGCCCTACCTTAGTTTTAAGCTTTAATGGCGATTTATTATGTTGGGTCATTTTCTCTCGTTTTGAGCATCACTTTGTGCCCCATTTTGGGGTACAAGCTCAATATTATGTTTAGAACCTTTTTAAGGAGTCTTTTTTGTGATTCCTATAGCGGGTCCCACAACCTCATTTTTGACCTAATTTTTGGTCCATCTCCGAAAAATATAATTTTAGTGTCAAAGCATTCATTTTGATGAGGTGATCGATATTTTGATAGTATGGAGGCATTTGGAGGCAATTTTGGGGTGGAAAGCTACCGAGAAGTGGACTTAGAGTGCATGTGTTCGTCTTTGAGGTAGGCTACGGTCTCCTTTCCTTTGATTGAGCTTCATGAGATATTATTTAGTATAAATTGCTTTTAGTTTGGACTATATGTGATGGGTTATGCTCAATTCCTAGTTTATCATTTCTTTGTCCAGGTGTGAGCCTTAGGCTAGGTTGCCTTTATGAGACTTCCAGTCTAGTTGGTAAGAATGTTGAT
Organism: Solanum dulcamara; assembly: GCF_947179165.1. Taxonomy (NCBI): domain Eukaryota; kingdom Viridiplantae; phylum Streptophyta; class Magnoliopsida; order Solanales; family Solanaceae; genus Solanum; species Solanum dulcamara. The sequence goes on from NC_077243.1 coordinate 28,924,077, forward strand.
TATGCCTTAGTTTGGCCTTGATGAACTTATTTTAGGTGGCTTGATCCATGTATATGGTTGTTGGCAAAATTGTGCCTTTGAAATGAGTTTGAGTGATCCTTAGTCGATGTAGCCATTGGTGGCTACAATTTATGAGACTTATTGTCCTTCATTATTGTAGCACCTATCTTGAAGCCTTGGCAGAGTGATTTCCACCCAGTTAGGCTTGTGAATTACTGTTGGATTCCATTTCTAAATTTAGACCTAGAATCCTCTGTGCTTTCTTTTTGCTGTTAGGCGGGACTAGCTGTGTTTGAAAAAATGAGATTGTATTCCCAGTTGGATCTGGAGGTATTCATTGACTTGCTAATCATATGTTTCCTTATTTTGCTCCTCCTTCTTACCCAATTAGGTTTGAATTCTTTTTTGGGATTTGTTGTTGAGTTAAAGGAGTAGATTTTAACCCTAGGCCTTTGTTAGAGTTCGGTTGTATATGCTAGTCCTGTTTCTATGTTCTAGAGCATAAGGTGCTTGTGGCATCGTCATTGTATATGATTGTACGTGTTATTTGGGTGTTGGTGATGGCATGCATTGAATTGGATCATTGTTTTCTCATGGATATAGTCAACCCCAGTGCATGCATTGGTTCTTGGCATTGATTTGAGAAAGCTGGGTTGTAACCCAAACTATTTTATATTGATTTTCTAAATGTGGGGTTGTATTACCTTTATTACTACTATTTACATTGGACTGGAGGCATCAAGGATAAGCTCATTTTCTTATATAAGTTTTGTCAGATAGAGTTTCCGACCTTTTCTATACTGATTTGACTATTTACCTTTGGTCACCGTGACAAAGTAGATTTTTGATGATCAAATATATAGTCTGATATCTATATTTATATAAGACCTGAATTTGGTCCAGGCAGGTATATAGAGGCATTCTCGACCCCCATGGCCATCTCTAAGAAGCGTATGGTTCCTACTTCCTGACTGGGACTAAAAGTAGGTGTATATATCTTGGTATGTGCCATTCGGCAGTGATGACAGTACTGGTTTTATTGCATAACTATCATTCGTATATGCATTGCCTATAACCAACATAGTTGTTTATATTTGTTGGTAGTATGGATGTCGTACGGGTTTACCTACTTGTGAGTGAACCTCCAGGGTACACAGGGGCTCAGGAGGTATTGTCTGACTATTTGCGAACTTGTGGCGGTATAAATGGTGGTATCTTGTTTGAAGTTGGTTACTGCCCTTGTTCTTATATATCTAACCTTTTGTTCAGGGATTTAGTTGATGCAGCCCTTTGGGCCTTTATGTGACATCTGTGTTTACTTCTGTTAGTAGGTTGTCACTTAGTTGTCCTCCTTCATAGTGTGTTGTCGTGTTTAGGTTTTGAGGTGATGCCACCAGGTACGTCCTTTGGTTCTTTGCTTGTTTCCAATCCTCTCCCTTCCTTATATCAGATGTTTCTTATTACAGGCTTTTATATTATTCGTGTTAGTTACTTGTGATTTATACTCCTTGCTTACATATTCTTTTTATTTACTTTATCTTTAGAGCTCAGTCGGTCAATGCCTATTGAGTGCCATTTATTGGTACTCATACTACACTTCTATGATATACAGATTATAGTACGGGTTTGTGCTATTGATTTGGATATTGTACAGAGAAGCTCTTAGATTTTGGAGACTTGGGTAAGCTTTTAGCATTCAAAGGTTCCTATCTCCCTCTATTTTAGCTTGGACTAGTCTTTATTTTGCACTCGGGGATAATTATGCTATTATTGTATCTGTACAAACTTTGTACTTCCTTATTTAGTTTAGTAGCTCGACTATCGACTGATACCAGGTCTTGAGGGTTATCTTGTTGTATTGTTCTTATTCTTGTTTTCTTATTATTATTCTTCTTATTAGCTCGACTATGGTTCTGGACTGTAGGGTTAGGCTTACCTACTATTGGGTTGATAGAAGGTGCTATCACGACTTGAGAAATCGGGTCGTGAAAGAGTGGTATCAAAACTTTGGTTCGCTGATATCATTGGTATAAGAGAAAGTCTCTAGTAGAGTCCTGTAGATTGGTGCAGAAACATCTGTATCCTATATTCAAGAGGTTATAGGGTATTTTAGGGAAACTTCATTCTTGATTCCTTATCGTATAAAATTTCTTTGATCAACATCTAAATACTTTCTTGGTCCTTAGATGGATAGCACGAGCTTTCAGATGGGCATGGCTAGAGCATCAACACATACTACCTAGGCTTTGGCAGTATCTATGACCACTTCGGCTTTTTTGGATCTAGCTTTGGAGATTCCGAGTCTCGATAAGCATACACTCTAGGCAGGAGTAGTTTTGGCTGAACCGAGTGGATTTTAGAGTAGGGTTGGATTTGTTGATCCTCAACAGGGTTCTTCAATAGTCTCTAAGTATGTGATGGAGTTTCTAGAATAGATAAAGCATGCTCCTACATTATTCCCTATGAAGAGAGACATGACTCAATGATTTATTAAGGGATTAATTTTATCGCTTTGCCTACTATCACAACACTTGCTAGCAGTTAGGTCTACTTTTCCCGAACACATACTACCCGGGCTTTGGTAGTATCTATGACCACCTTAGCTTTTTTGGATTCATCTTTGGAGATTCCGAGTCTCGATAAGCATACACCCCAGGCAGGAGTAGTTTTGGGTAAACCGAGTAGATTGCAGCCTAGGGTTGGACTTGTTAATCCTCAGCAGGGTTCTTCATCGGTCTCTGAGTATGTGATGGAGTTTCTAGAATAGATAAAGCATGCTCCTATATTATTCCCTATGGAGAAAGACATGATTCAACGATTTATTAAGGGATTGATTTTGTTGCTTCGCCTACTATCACAACACTTGCTAGCAGTTAGGTCTACTTTTCCCAAACATATACTACCCGGGCTTTGGCAGTATCCATGACCACCTCAGCCTTTTTGGATCCATCTTTCGAGATTCCGAGTCTCGATAAGCATACACCCCAGGCAGGAGTAGTTTTAGGTAAACCGAGTGGATTGCAGCCTAGGGTTGGACTTGTTGATCCTTAATAGGGTTCTTCTTCAGTGTCTGAGTATGTGATGGAGTTTCTAGAATAGATAAATCATGCTCCTACATTATTCCCTATGGAGAGAGATATGACTCAATGATTTATTGAGGGATTGATTTTGTCACTTCACCCACTATCACAATATTTGCTAGCAGTTAGGTCTACTTTTCCTCAGGTGGTCAGTTATGAGAGGTCTATGGAGCATACATGTATGGATACTTATAGAGATAGAGATAGGAGATCCCGCCATCAGCGCAGTAGAGATAGCACCTCGCTCTGAGGTAGGCATCATCCTAGGGAGGGTTACCCTCATCCTAGACGTACTGAACACATAGCGGGAGCACCTTAGGTTATAGGCGATCCTGGTTATGGTATCCATGGTGGACAGAGTTCACAATGGACTTTTCAAGGTGTGCCTTTTGAGCATACAGATCATGGGGTTCAATCTAGGCTATTTGGACCATCTGAGTGGGTTGCAGTAAGTTGGAGGTGTTATACATGCAGTGAGTTGGGGCATTTAGCTTGGGATTATCCTATATTCACACATCACAGAAGACAGGCTCAACATGATCGGGTTTGTAGGACTCATGGACAGTCAGTTAGAGGTGCTACCCTGAGTGGTACTGTTAGTAGTGCATGTGTTCAATTTTAGGCCAGGCACATTCCATTCCATGCTTCTATAGTTCGGGCGGAGAAAGAGGCTCCAAGTATCAATCAGATTTGCATAAATTTTGTTTCCTTTCTTGTAATGCTTGGGTGTTAGGGACTTCTCATCGGTGATTACTTGGCTTATTAGTTTCATCTTCTGATTCTAGTGATTACTTTACTTGAACTTATGTGGGCATGGTTACTTAGCCTGATTACTTCCCTATTTTTAGCTATAAAAGCTTTACTTGAAACTTTAGTAGTGGATCATATTGGTTTTACTGTTATACTGCATCATTGGAAGAGTTATACCTTGTGGACGTTGTGCTTAGTTGATTTCTCTGGTGGATTTCCATTTAGCCAATTTAGATTTTTCTTGAGTTGGTTGTTTCCCCTTCTTAGTCTCCCCCCTCCCAAGTGTTCTTAGATAATGTGAGGTTGTTCCCGAGAGAAGGTGTTTCAGTAGTTGTGGCCCTTGTGGTCTCTATAGATCTCATTTATCGATTCTTCCTTTGTTTGATTTCCCATTCTTAGTTCCTTGGGTGGCGGAGTTAAGATTTATTCCTTTATTTTGGCTAGGTTGTCTCTTCATGGTGAGTTTGATAGTTAAGTTATTGATTCAACTGGTTGTGTGATATGGTGTCAGATGGCTATGTTTGAGTTGGAAAGGCTGGAACTAGAATTGTCTTTGTTTATTCTATGTATGGTTATATTTTAGGTTGAAGCATATGGTAAAGAGGGTTCTATTGGGTTAATGGAAATGGTGGTCTTCTAATGCTTGTGACCGACCAACCATTAGTAAGAAGGGGTGATTGTGGGGAGAGAGCATTCAAATTTTTGAGTCTTGATTAATTAGAATTGCCTTGGTGTACCCTTGTGACTTATGGACTTTTGGGTGGTTAGTCTCTACATCTTGGAAATTTTATTCATGGGCTTTTTTTTTACCTTACAACCAGGACTACCTTTAATCTTAATAATTTCGTGTTATGCCTTGGCTCTACCTGTAAACTACAACAGGTGTGTCGATGGTTCAAAGAGTCAGATTGTTGATTTGGTTCGTTTGTTGTGGTGTACTTTGACTAATTCCAACCTTGACTCCTATGGGCAAATGGAATTTCTCTTAGAAGGCTCAGCCTCAGGATGGGTTCAAAGTAGTTCATGGAATCATCTCCTCATTTCTTGTTCAAGGTGTGAGGTTCGTTTGTGTCATTATGGTTAGCTGACAGAGTTCCTTATGGTGTTCTTTGCGATGGATAGTTTTACTTATTGTCACTCATGTTCGCTACCTTCCAGCTCAGTTACTCTTGGATTAGGGTGGTTTGCTTAGATTTGCACTCGTGGAGTGATACATGAACTCATGGCAGTAGTTTTGATTGCTTTGGGGTTTACATTCTCATATTAGTTCAATTTTTTAGAAGTTTTGTTAGTAGCAGAGTGACATTAGAGTTGGTCTTAGTGTAGTTGTTTTTCCACCCGTGGACTTCTTTGTCCCATGAAGTAGCCCTTTCAATTTTGAAATATAGATTTTAGACTCAAGTTATTGGTTTTGGGATTCATTGGGTTAGAACTTCGGGCTTGTGCCTTGGGTTGAAATGCTTATTTTGAGTTCTTGCAGCTCTTTGTTTTTTAGATCGTATTGGGAGTTGTTACTACTTTTTAGGATGGGTAGTATACCCATGATGTCTAAAGAGTCTTGAGTTTGGAGTATAAAGCAAAGAATTCGACTTGGGAGTTATTTAGAGTCTTTTCTTATTTTTTGGTACCCTAATTCTGAGGTATCTGTGTGGTTTTCATTTATCTCAGATTAGTCTGTTGCGTTTAGTTAAGTTTGTTCTTGTTGGGTGGAAGTCAGTATCAAAAGAGATAAATTGGAAGTTGGTTTGAGTTATGACGAAGAGAAGTGAATTTGAGAGTTTTCCCTATTGCTTGAGTTCTAAGTTGGCGTTTCCTGAGCATAGAGGGTACCTGTAGGTTTTGTGGAGCTTGTGGGCCTATCTTTCTAATCTTTTCGTGCCCTTGGGTTCGTTTCTACCCTGTGACTTTCGGGGATGAAAGTCCTTTTGGTAGTGGATATTTTAATAACCCTCAAGGTTATTTTTGTCCTTTTTAATCTTTTCATCATTTAAAGCTTTTTTGAAGCTATCTCAAGTCATTTATGACTTGCTGGCACTGACAGTTTGGTCGTGTGGTCATTCATTTCTATTTTATGCCCGTTTCCCATTTTTGAAACTTTTTGAGTTTGAATGGTTGACCTCGGTCAAAACTCTAAGAAGACAGCCCCATAATGGAATTCTAATAGTTCCATCAACTTTGGAATGGTTATTTTAGACTAGTAGCATGCTCAGCTCGAGTCCCGAGCCTTTCAATGCGAGTTAGAGCTATTAGGAATTTTAGTCTAAACGCTTTAGCCTAAGGTTGACTTTGGTCAATATTCTTGGTAAACGCACTCGAATTAAAATTATCTTTAAAATGTTAAATTTTGTCTATAACGACTCATTGTACAGTTCGCGAGGCTTCTAGTCTCATTTTGAGCCTCCTTATAGAATTGGCAAAATTAGTGCTTGGGTGTGGGACCCATATTTTTTGAGACAACCTCAGATGGAAATTTTGACTGTGACATTGAGTCTGAAATATCAATTTTGGTGGGGTCGCATAGTCAGTTTTACTAGAAGTTTTTGGGCCCACAGGAGAATTTTTGCCTTTGCCAAAATCTTGGATACAGCAGTTGTTGGTGTCATCACTTTTAGGACCCTGGCTTTGCTATAGAGACCTTTACTTAAGTAGCTAGGGCATCACTTAAGCGAGGCATACCAGAGAGGTGCCTATCGCTTAAGCAGCCTAGTCGTCGCTTTAGCGAGGCTCGCTTAAGCGGCCAAAGCTCACTTTAGATACGTCGCTTAAGCAGGCAGGGTTCGCTGCCTCTTTTGAGGGATTTCCTTAAGCGAGCTTCGAGTTAGCTTTTGCAATACTTGAGGGTCATTTTAAGACCCGTTTTCAGCCTTTTCCTTAAAACTTGAAAATATGATTTCTTGAGAATGGGAGCTCCGATTGAGACGATTTCAAGTCTTGAGTGTTTGTGGTGATCTTTGCTATGCTTGGGAGTGTTTGGGGAGATTCAAAAAGCATTGTAGATAGGTAATTTCTTGCCCAAAGGGCCTTCCCTAGCTTAGTTTTAAGGTTTAATGGTGATTTATTATATTGGGCTGTTTTCTCTTGTTTTGAGCATTGATTTATGCTCCATTTGGGGTAAAAGCTTCGAAAAAGACGAATTTAGTGTCAAAGCATCTGTTTTTACAAGGTGATCAATATTTTGATAATGTGGAGGCATTTGGAGGTGGGGATGAAGCGTGTGTGTTCATTTTTGAGGTAGGCTACGATTTCCTTTCCTTTGATTGAGCTTCATGAGGTATTGTTTAGTATAAATTGCTTGTAGTTTGGACTATATGTGAGAGGTTAGGCTCGATTCCTAGTTTATCATTTCTTTGTCCCGCGTGAGTCTTAGGCTAGGTTGCCTTTATGAGACTTCCAATCTAGAAGGTAAGAATATTAATTGTGCCTTAATTTGGCCTTAACTAGCCTATTTTAGGTGGCTTGCCCCATGTTTATGGTGGTTAGCAGAATTGTGCCTTAGAAATGAGTTTGAATGATCCTTAGTAGATATAGCCGTTATTGGCTGGAATTTATGAGACTTAGTGTCCTTCTCTATTATAGATCCAATCTTGAAGCCTTGGCATTGTGATTTCCACCCGGTTAGGCTTGTGAATTACTGTTAGATTCCATTTCTAGATTTAGAGATAGAATCCTTTATGCTTTCTTTTTGCCGTTAGGCAGGACTAGCTGTGTTTGAAAACTTGAGGTTGTATTCCCAGTTGGATCTGGAAGTATTCATTGACTAGATAAGCGCATGTTTTCTCATTTTCCTCCTCCTTGTTATCTAGTTAGGGTTGAATTCTCTTTTGGGCTTTGTTTTGAGTTAAAAGAGTAGATTTGAGCCCTAGGCCTTTGTTAGAGTTCGATTGCATATGCTAGTCCTGTATCTATGCTCTAGAGCGTAAGTTACTTCTGCCATCATCATATGATTGTGCATGTTATTTGGGTGCTGGTGATGACATGCATTGCATTGGATCATTGTTTTCTCATGGATATAGTTGACCCCAATGCATGCATTGGTTCTTGGCATTGATTTGAGAAAGTTGGGTTGTAACCCAAACTATTTTATATTGATTTTTTGAATAGGGGGTTGTATTACCTTTATTACTACTATTTACATTGGACTGGAGGCATCAAGGATGAGCTCATTTTCTTATATTGGTTTGGTCGGAGAGAGTTCCCAACCCTTTCTATACTCTTTTGACTATTTACTTTAGGTCACCGCGATAGAGCAGATTTTTGATGATCAGATATGGAGTCTGATATTTATATTGATATAAGACCTGAGTTGCACCTAGGCAGGTATATAGAGGCATTCTCGATCCCTCATGGTAATCCCAAAGAGGCACATGGTTCCTACTTCCTGGCCGGGACTAGAAGTAGGTGAATATATCTTGGTATGAGCCATTCGGCACTGATGGTACTACTAGTTTTATTGCATAACTCTCATTCATATATGCATTGCCTATCACCAGCATAGTTATTTTTACCTGTCGATAGTATGGGATATCGTACGGGTTTACCTATTTGTGAGTGAACCTCTTGAGCACATAAAGGCTTGAAAGGTATTGTCTGATTATTTACGAACTTGTGGCGGTATAAAGCTTGGCTCTTGTTTGAAGGTAGTTACTGTCGTTGTTCGTGTTTATCTAACCTTTTGTGTAGGGTTTTAGTTGATGCGGTCCTTTGGTCCTTTATGTGATATTTGTGTTCTGTTAGTAGATTTTCACTTAGTTTTCCTCCTTTATAGTGTGTTGTTATGTTTAGGTTCTGGGTTGGATCCACCAGGTATGTCCTTTGGTTTTTTACTTATTTCCTATCATCTCCCTTCCTTGTATCAGATGTTTCTTATCGCAGGCTGTTGTATTATTCTTGTTATTTACTTGTGATACATACTCCGTGCTTACATGTTCTTTATTCTTACTTTATCATTGGAGATTAGTTAGCCGATGCCTCTTGAGTCCCACTTATTGGTACTCATACTACACTTCTACACCCTACAGATCATAGTATGGGTTTTCACTATTTATTTGGATATCATATAGAGAAACTCTTGGATTTTTGAGACTTGGGTGAGCTCTTGGTGTTCGGTTTTACCTATCTCCCTCTATTTCAGCTTGGACTAGTGTTTATTTTGCACTCGGAGATAGTTATGCTATTATTGTATCTATATAAACTTTGTATTTCCTTATTTAGTTTAGTAGCTCGACTATCGATTAATACCAGGTCTTATGGGGTTACCTTATTGTATTTCTCTCATTCTTCTTTTCTTCTTATTATTATTCATTTATTTCCATCCACTTGTGATGGTTCATTGCCTATGGTTCCAGAAAATAGGGTTAGGCTTACCTACTGGTGGATTCATAGTAGGTGCTATCATGACTTGAGAAATCAGGTCGTGACATAGTGGTATCAGAGATAAGGTTCATCGGTATCATCAGTATAAGAGAAAATGCTTAGTAGAGTCTTGCGGATCCATGTGGAGACGTCTGTATCCTATCTTTGGGAGGCTATAAGGCATTTTAGGGAAACTCTATTCTTAATTCTTTATTGTGTGAAATTTCTTTGATCAACCTCTAAATACTTTTTTGGAATTCATTCCTCCTTAGATAGATAGCATGAGTTTTCTGATGGGCACGGCTAGAGCGTCAACATATACTACTAGGCTTCAATATTATTTATAACCACCTCATCTCTTTTGGATCCATCATTGGAGATTCCACATCTCAATGAGCATACACTCCAGGCATGATTAGTTTTAGGTGCATCGAATGGTTTGCATCCTAGGGTTAGACTTGTAGGTCCTCAGTAGGGTTCTTCATCGGTCTCTGAATATGTGATAGAGTTTCTAGAGTGGACAGGGCATTCTCCTACACTATTCCCTATGGAGCAAGACATGACTCAATGCTTTTTTGAGGGATTAATTTTGCTACTTCGCCTAGCATCACAACACTTGCTAGCAGTTGGGTCTATTTTTCCCTAGGTGGGCAGTTATATGAATTCTATAGAGCATGCATGTATAAATACTTAGAGAGGTAGAGATAGGAGATCCCGCCATCACCGCAGTAAAGGTAGCATCTCGCTCCGAGGTAGGCATTATCCATATGAGGGTTACCCTCACCCTTGACCTATCGGACCCATGATGAGAGCATCTCAGATTCGAGGTAGTCTTGTAATAGGTTATGGTACCCATGATGGATAGAGTTCATGACAGACTTCTCAGGGTGTGCCTTTTGAGCATTCAGATTAGAGGGTTCATTATATGCTAGTCAGACCATCTTAGCAGGTTGCAGTTAGTAGGAGGTGTTATACATGCATTGAGTTGGGGCATTTGGCTAGAGATTGTCCTATAGTCATATATTGTAGGTAATATGCTCGACATAATCGGGTTCGTAGGACTCAAGGACAGTCAGTTAGAGGTGGTACCCTGAGTGTTGCAATTAGAAGTACAGGTGTTAAGTTTGAGACCAGGCGCATTCCATCCCATGCTTTTGTAGGTCTGGTAGAGGACAAGTCTCCAATTACCAATCGTATTTGCATAAATTTTGTTTCTAGGACCTTCCTTACTTGTAATGCTTGGGTTTTGGGGTCTTCGTACCCATCGGTGATAACTTGCCTTGTTAGATTTATCTTGTGATTCTAGTGATTACTTTACTTGGACATATGTGGGCGTGCTTACTTAGCCTGATGACTTTCCTATTATTTGTTGTGATGTCTTTACTTGAAACTATGTATATGTATTTATCTCCCCTAGGTGATTTCTTTTAGTAGTGGATCATATTGGTTTTACTGTTATGTTGCATTAGTGGTAGAGTTATACCTTGTGGATGTTAAGCTTAGTTGATTGCTTTGGTGGATTTTCATTTTTCCATTATAGAGTTTTCTTGTGTTGGTTCTTTCTCCTTCCCAGTTTCCCCCTAATGGTCTTAGCTGATGTGAGGTTGCTGCCGAGAGAAGGGTGTGTCATTAGTTATGGCCCTTTTGGTCTAATATAGATCTTGTTCATTGATTTTTTCTTTATTTCCCATTCTTAGTTCCTTGGATGGCGAAGTTAAGGTTTATTCCTTTAGTTTGGATGGGTTGTCTCTTTATGGTGAGTTTCATTGTTAAGTTATCAATTAAACTGGTTGCATGATGTGATGTTTGATGGCTATGTTTGATTTGGGAAGGCTGGAACTAGAATTGTCTTTGTTTATTCTAAGTATGGTGATGTTTTAGCTTGAAGCATCATGTAAAGAGGGTTCTATTGGGTTCCTGGAAATGGTGCCTTCTTATGCTTGTGACCGACCAACAATTAGCGAGAATGGGTGATATGGGGTAAGAGCATTCATATTGATGAGTCATGATTTATTAGAATTGCCTTGGTGTGCCCTTGTGACTTATGGACTTTTAGGTTATTAGTCACTATATCTCAGAAATTTCAGTCACAGCCTTATTTTACCTTACAACCAAGACTACCTTCAATCTTGTTAATTTCATATTGTGCCTTAGTTCTACCGGTAAATTACAGTGGGTGTGTCAATGGTTCAAAGAGTCAGGTTATTGATTTGGGTATTCTATTGTGGTGTGCTTTGACTAATTCCAACCTTGACTCCCATGGGCGAATGGAATTTTTCTTAGAAGGCTCAGCGTCAGGATGGGGTCAAAGTAGTTCGTGGAATCATCTCCTAATTTCTTATTTAGGGTGCAAGGTTGGTGTGTTTCATTGTGGTTAGCTGGCAGAGTTTCTTGTGGTGTTCCTTGGGGTGGTTCAGTTTTACTTGTATTTACTCTTGTTCGCTACCTGCCAGCTCAGTTACTCTTGGATTAGGGTGGTTAGCTCATATTTTCACTCATGGAGAGATACATGAACTCATGGCAGTAGTTTTGATTACTTTGGGGTTAGATTCTCATATTACTTTTTTTCTGGAAGTCCTATTAGTAGCAAAATGACATTGGAGTTGGTCTCAGTACAGTTTTTTTCTACCCGTGGACTTGGTTGTCCCTTGGAGTAGCTCTTTCAATTTTGGAAGATAGATTTCAAACTCAATTTATTGGTTTTGGGAGTTATTGGATTAGAACTTTGGGCTTGTGCCCTGGTCTGAGTTGCTTATTTTGAGTTCTTGCCTCTCTTCGTTGTTTAGATAGTACTGATAGTTGTTACTGTGGTTTAGGATGGGTAGGATACCCACGATGTCTAAAGAGTCTTGAGTTTGGAGTATAAAGCAAAGAATTCAACTTACGAGTCATTTAGAATCTTTTCTTGTTTGTTGGTCGCCTAATTCTGAGGTATCTATGTGGTTTTCATTTATCTCAGTTTAGTATTTTGCGTTAAGTTGAGTTTGTTCTTGTTGAGTGAAAGTAGTATCAAAAGAGAGGAATTGAAAGTTGGTTTGAGTTATGAAGAGGAGAAGTAAATTTGAGTGTTTTCCCTTTTGCTTGAGCTCTGGGTTGGGGTTGCCTGAATCGAGTGGGTACTTGTAAGTCTGGCGGAGCTTACGGGCCTAACTTTCTAATCTTTTTGTGCCCTTGGGTTCTTTTATACTCTATGACTTTAGGGGACAAAATTCCTTTTAGTAGTGGATGTTGTAATGACCCTCAAGGTTATTTTCATCCTTTCTAATCTTTTCACCATTTAGAGCTTTTTTGAAGTGACCCATGTCATTTATGACTTTCTAGCACTGACATTTCAGTCGTCTGGTCGTTCATTTGAGTTCACCATTTTCCATTTTTGAAACTCTTTGAGTTTGAATGGTTGACTTTGATCAAAACTCCAAGAAGACGGCCTCATAATGGAATTCTGATGGTTCTATCAGCTCTAGAATGGTGATTTTAGTCTAGTCATATGCTAGCTTGAGTCCCGAGCCTTTCGATGCGAGTTTGAACCATTAGGCATTTTAGCCTTTAAGCTATAGAATAAGTTTGACTTGGGTCAACATTCTTGGTAAATGCACTCGGATTAAAATTACACAAGCGTGGTTAGTTTTGGAATAATGAATTTGGTCGATAATAACCCTTCATGAAGTTTCTGAGGCTTTTGGTCTCACTTCGAGCCTCCTTATAGAATTGGCAAAAATGGCGCTTGGCTGTGGGATCCACATTGTATCGAGACGACCTCGGATGGAAATTTTAACAGCATAGTTAAGTCTGGAATGTCGATATTTTTGGAGTGGTATAGTCCATTTGCATGTGCACAGGATTCTGAATGAATCCCGAGCACTCCACCGGAGAATTTTGGGCTTTGCCAAAGTCTTGGCTGCAGCAACTGCTGGTGTCTTCTCTTTAGCAACCCTGGCATTGCTGTAGTGACCTTCGCTTAAGCGGCCAGGGCATCTCTTAAGAGAGGCATACCAGTGAGGCATTTGTTGCTTAAGCGGCTTGGGCGTTGCTTTAGAGAGGCTCACTTAAGCGGCCAGGGCTCACTGTAGCGAGGCCTGTCTTTTTTGAGGGTTTCACTTAAGCCAGCTTTGATGTCGCTTTTGCAATACCTGAGCTCATTTTAAGACCCGTTTTCAATCTTTTCCTCAAAACTTCAAAATATAATTTTTGAGAGTGGAAGCTCTGATTGAGGCGATTTCAAGTTCTGAGTGTTCAAGGTGA